>NC_037676.1:104150721-104450721 GCF_003255815.1 Theropithecus gelada
GTGGTGCATGCCTGAACCCAGCACTTCCTTGAAGGCAGTGTAGATCCGGTGCCGAGCCCAGCTGTCCATGTAGAGCACCTCAAAGCCGAAGCGCACTATCTCTTCTTCACATTCACCGCCCTCCACGGAGTGCAGCACGGCACGGAAAGTAGAGCGCTGGCGCCGGCGATCAGCCTTGGCACGGTACTTGTTACTGTCAGTGGCCAGAGTGCGCAGGACACTGCAGAGGGCCTCCATGTCCTCATAAACAAACTCCTCCTCAAGGTCCCGGGCAAGCTCAAAGAGCAGTGCAATGGTTTCACCGGCAGCGATCCGCAGGTTCACACTTTCACTGGACAAGAGCTGGGGCAGCCGGGGCAGCTGCCTGTCAAGGATGTGGCTGATTTGGGTGCTGGGGCAGATGGTGAGCAGCAATGCCCAGGCCTGCAGGGCAGCACAGAGCAGGCCATGCAGGCTGGCAGGAACCACAGGAGTTGTGGAGCTGCCCAAGCCATAGAACCGGCTGAAAACACTTTCTAAGCAGGCAAGGCAAGAGACCAGGTCCTGGATGTCGGCAGCAGCCACGTAGCAGCCCAGGCCAAGAGCAGAAGCACAGTGGAGCCGGGCAGCAGGGCTAGCTGTGCTGTCACTGAGCACAGAGACCAGCAGAGGCTGCAGGCTGTGGAACAGCTCCTCACCCTTGGGTCCGGGGCCCAGCTGCACGCAGAGCAGACCTAGTACAGCAGCGGCCAGGGCTTGTTCCTCTCCCTTCCCTTTCTTGAGGCACTTTTCCAGGGCATCAGCTAGTGTGAGGCGGCGCTCCAGCAAGAAGTCGGGGAGTAGGTGGGACGCCAGGGCCAGGCGCAGGCTCTCGAGAGCACCCTGCCGGGTCTTGGCACTCTTGTCTGTGAGGCAGTCCACATAGTCCTTCAGCTTTTCCTCAAGGTCTTCCTGCTGGCCCTGCTCATTCACGACATCCCCCCCAAGGCTGTCCTCTGCAGTGGTGCTGAGAAGACTGGGGCATTCACTGGTGGTGCTGCGGGCCTCACTGGCTGCCTCATCATCACTGGAACCCGAGTCAGCTTGGGCACTGCTCCGGGCACCTCCTCCACGGCGCTGACCACCCTTCCGGAGCGTGTTGCCCTTACGGGCGCGAGGCATGCCGGGAACCGGGCGCGGGGGGCGCGGGGTCAGGGACCCGGTGGGTGTGGGCTCCAGGGCAGCGAGACGCCGGCCGGTGCGCTGCGCTGAGACTTGGCCAGACGAGGTTAAGATTGTTATATGTGAACTTGATCCTGCCATTATGATATTAACTGGTTATTTTGCTCGTTAGTTGATGCAGTTTCTTCCTAGCCTCGATGGTCTTTACATTTTGGCATGTTTTTGCAATGGCTGGTACCGGTTGTTCCTTTCCATGTTGAGTGCTTCCTTCAGGGTCTCTTGTAAGGCAGGCCTAGTGGTGACAAAATCTCTAAGCATTTGCTTATCTGTAAAGGATTTTATTTCTCCTTCACTTATGAAACTTAGTTTGGCTGGATATGAAATTCTGGGTTGAAAATTCTTTTCTTTAAGAATGTTGAATATTGGCCCCCACTCTCTTCTGGCTTGTAGAGTTTCTGCCGAGAGATCTGCTGTGAGTCTGATGGGCTTCCCTTTGTGGGTAACCCGACCTTTCTCTCTGGCTGCCCTTAAGATTTTTTCCTTCATTTCAACTTTGGTGAATCTGGCAATTATGTGTCTTGGAGTTGCTCTTCTCGAGGAGTATCTTTGTGGCGTTCTCTGTATTTCCTGGATTTGAATGTTGGCCTGCCCTACTAGGTTGGGGAAGTTCTCCTGGATGATATCCTGAAGAGTGTTTTCCAACTTGGTTCCATTTTCCCCCTCACTTTCAGGCACCCCAATCAGATGTAGATTTGGTCTTTTTACATAATCCCATACTTCTTGCAGGCTTTGTTCATTTCTTTTTCTTCTTTTTTCTTTTGGTTTCTCTTCTCGCTTCATTTCATTCATTTGATCCTCAATCGCTGATACTCTTTCTTCCAGTTGATCGAGTCGGTTACTGAAGCTTGTGCATTTGTCACGTATTTCTCGTGTCATGGTTTTCATCTCTTTCATTTCGTTTAGGACCTTCTCTGCATTAATTACTCTAGCCGTCAATTCTTCCACTTTTTTTTTCAAGATTTTTAGTTTCTTTGCGCTGGGTACGTAATTCCTCCTTTAGCTCTGAGAAATTTGATGGACTGAAGCCTTCTTCTCTCATCTCGTCAAAGTCATTCTCCGTCCAGCTTTGATCCGTTGCTGGCGATGAGCTGCGCTCCTTTGCCGGGGGAGATGTGCTCTTATTTTTTGAATTTCCAGCTTTTCTGCCCTGCTTTTTCCCCATCTTTGTGGTTTTATCTGCCTCTGGTCTTTGATGATGGTGATGTACTGATGGGGTTTTGGTGTAGGTGTCCTTCCTGTTTGATAGTTTTCCTTCTAACAGTCAGGACCCTCAGCTGTAGGTCTGTTGGAGATTGCTTGAGGTCCACTCCAGACCCTGTTTGCCTGGGTATCAGCAGCAGAGGCTGCAGAAGATAGAATATTTCTGAACAGCGAGTGTACCTGTCTGATTCTTGCTTTGGAAGCTTCCTCTCAGGGGTGTACTCCACCCTGTGAGGTGTGGGGTGTCAGACTGCCCCTAGTGGGGGATGTCTCCCAGTTAGGCTACTCAGGGGTCAGGGACCCACTTGAGCAGGCAGTCTGTCCCTTCTCAGATCTCAACCTCCGTGTTGGGAGATCCACTGCTCTCTTCAAAGCTGTCAGACAGAGTCGTTTGCGTCTGCAGAGGTTTCTGCTGCTTTTTTGTTGTTGTTGTTGTTGTTGTGTAGCTGTGCCCTGTCCCCAGAGGTGGAGTCTACAGAGACAGGCAGGTTTCCTTGAGCTGCTGTGAGCTCTACCCAGTTGGAGCTTCCCAGCAGCTTTGTTTACCTACTTAAGCCTCAGCAATGGCGGGCGCCCCTCCCCCAGCCTCGCTGCTGCCTTGCCGGTAGATCACAGACTGCTGTGCTAGCAATGAGGGAGGCTCCGTGGGCGTGGGACCCTCCCAGCCAGGTGTGGGATATGATCTCCTGGTGTGCCTGTTTGCTTAAAGCGCAATATTGGGGTGGGAGTTACCCGATTTTCCAGGTGTTGTGTGTCTCAGTTCCCCTGGCTAGGAGAAGGGATTCCCTTCCCCCTTGCGCTTCCCAGGTGAGGCGATGCCTCGCCCTGCTTCAGCTCTCGCTGGTCGGGCTGCAGCAGCTGACCAGCACCGATCGTCCGGCACTCCCCAGTGAGATGAACCCAGTACCTCAGTTGAAAATGCAGAAATCACCGGTCTTCTGTGTCGCTGGCGCTGGGAGTTGGAGACTGAAGCTGTTCCTATTCGGCCATCTTGCTCCGCCCCCCTAATGTAACCTCTGATGGTTGTTCTCAAGCCCAGCACCAGCTAATATCAGCCACCCTGCTCTGCTAGGGTTATGGGATTCTTCTTCCTGCTCTCAGACCTAGGGGACCTCTCCATTGCCAATCACTTCACTGGGATGAGTTTTTAAAACAGTCCTACACAACACTCTTGTTTTCTCATTAGGAACCTAAATCTACTTCCATTCACAGCTGGCACTGGCCCTGTGACCTTGAACATGTGTGCCCTGTGTCCTTGGTTGACGCCATTCCTGATCTGTAAACCCACTGAGACCAAAACAGAGTTCCCTCAGTGTCTAGTGTGGTTCTCTACATATAATATATATCAAATAAATAGTGTAAGTGACATGTGACAAAGACCACACAGGCATAAATCATACCATTAAATTCCATTATTTACAACATTTGGACATCTACACAGTTCAATCATATTTTGATGAATAAGCAAAATGTGTTTCCAGAAAAGCTCCAAGTAGAAACTTCTGCTGCAACTTCCAGCAGCAGTAATTACTTCCCATGTTCTCTACTTAGACACAGTCTTTTGCATTGAGGCTCCCGCTGGTGACTACAACCTACTACCACTGATAGGCATCACCATTCTTCTCCACATACAAGCCACTGAGATTATGAATATAAATCTTATGAACCTTAGCCAGCCCTACAACCCTACCACAAAACACCAAAAATAACCATGCCCAGGGAAATTACCATAGGCCTTTATTAAAATCCTGATTCCTGCCACCAGAGCAATACCGTGGGCCCTAGTCAAGATTATGATGGTCTCTTGAACTGGTGATGAAAAGGTTGTAAGAATTTCAAGTGATGGTAAAGGTGGCCTATGTTTTATAGGCTGGTGAAAGTCTCAAAATTGAAACATTCTGTATTGCAATTCTATTTGTTGGTCTGTCCCTCCTCTTTAAACATGAAGACCCTGAGGCAGGAATCATGTCTATCTTGTATATCCTTACTCCCTCAGATCCTACTTATCACAACATATAGCAAATTGTACTTGTTGAACGACAGCATAGAGAAAAGACAGACAAAATCATTTAGTGTGCTATTATTAATACAGTGTATTATACAACATTTTTGTTGTGACAACAACCTGATTCTCTAAAGGTGAAAAATTATTTCATTACAAATATAATATAGATCAAGTTCATATAACCTTTCTGTAGTCATTGAATAGTTAAGTGTTTCTTTTTCTTTTCTTTCTTTCTTTCTTTTTTTTTTTTTTTTTTTGAGATGGATTCTTGCCCTGTCGCCAGCCTGGAGTGCAGGGGCACGAACTCAGCTCATTGCAACCTCCACCTTCCAGGTTCAAGTGATTCTCTTGCCTCAGCCTCCTGAGTAGCTGGGACTACAGGTGCTCACCACAACGCCCAGCTAATTTTTGTATTTTTAGTAGAGACAGGGTTTCACCATGTTGGCCAGGATGGTCTTGATCTCTTGATCTCGTCATCCACCCGTCTTGGCCTCCCAAAGTGCTGGGATTACAGGCATGAGCCACAGCACCCTGCCCAGTTAAGTGTTTCAGTCCTGAATATTAATACTTTCCAGAAACAGAAAACAGGAACATTTATAAGAAGTTCACAGTAAACAATCTGAAAAAAGAAAAAAAATTCCAGCTGTCTCATGAGCCAAGTAAACCTGCATTCACTCATTGAAATCGAAGTCTCACAAAATAAATTTTGGTGTTTCACTGGAAGGTCACTGGGTGGACCCATGCTTTTTGTTTTTTTGTCAATGTGTATGTTTTATTTAAAGTTGTATTGATTGACACCATTATTTCAGGGCACCTTCATAGGTCATGCAACACTGCTAATATCAGGGGTCAGTATCATAACCAACGTTCACAATGATATTCTTGAGTCTTGAAGTAAAACATATGTTAGGCCTTGTTACTAAGGCAGAGACTTGAGATGTTTTTAATCCAGAAAGTGTTTCAGCATTTATAGGGTTATATTTCAACTACCTGTTCACCATGTTATTGGGGAAAACCTCCTTCTCTTCTGCTGATAAAGACAGAATACCATAGTAACAATAAGAGCTTAACACAATACACTTTTATTGAGTACCAAATGTCAGAACCCACCTGGGTACTCATGATGCCAAAGCGACTAAGATATGGGCCTTGCCTTCAAAGAGCTCACAGTCTGCGCTGAGGAAAACTGTATGTTGAACCACGGGAATTCCACACCTGACCTGTGATGATAGTGGGGTGCAGGAAGTGCTGCTGGCACTGGGGATAGAGGGCCAGATCTAGACCTTGGGGACACCAAAAAGTAAGGAACAGAAAAGGGAAAAAAAAGCTGTATGTCCTGTTCATGGAATTATTGCAGCTTGGCTGAGTGGGAGGTTGGGGTGGCAGGAGAGCTGGAATGTAAGGCTCAAGGGATTGGTTAATGTCATACTCCTTAAAGTCATAGTAAGAGGTTTGACTTTCAGTGGTGGCACCAAAAAGGGCTTTCCACAAGGAGAATCACCAGTGGCTCTGCAAAGATACAAAGGGTGACATAGGGAGCCTACACTCCCTGCCGGAACCAAATATCAATCAACCTCCTCATTAAAGAATACAATTAAAATGAAACAAAGTATGTTTTCCCTGCAAACATACATTCATTCAAGCCCCTGGCCTTCTATATTGCTACCCCTAAGCTCCTATATGCAAATTCAGGAGTCACCCCTGAGGGCTTCCATATTCCACAGAGATGGGTATGGATAAAGTCAAATATCTTTAGAATAAATCAAGCTGAGGAGGTGGCTTTGCCTTCCTTATGTCAATCATGGCACCAAATCAAAGAGGGTCAGGATAATGAGGAACGCTGAGGTCCCTGAGAGGGAAGCTGTCTGGGAAGCATGTCTTAGATTCCGTCTCAGAGGGCGAGGATCTCACCAATTAGTTCCAGGCTCCCTGTGGCATAAGCTGTACATATTGGCAGTAAAGTAACTGAGAACCAATTGTGTCACCCCAGGCAGTGCTAAATTAGATGTACAGTGCATCTTCAACAGCTATTAATAGTAAGGAGCCTGGAGCCAATTAGAAATATGTCCATGTAATAAGGAAATGAAGTTCTCTTAAATGTGTAAAACATCACTCTGTCATCCATAGGCAACAACAAAAAAAAAAAAAAAAAAAAAAAAACAGCTGAAGAGCATGTTCAAATTGAACAAATATTCCTGTGAGGATCCTAGGTCTATAATAAGCCAGAGATTGAATTAAAGATGATGGTTCTTACTTCTAGATACTGGCTGATTGAAGAAAAGAAAATAGTGGTAGAAATGTATGAGAACACACAGGAGCTGAATAAGTGAATACATTTGTGGTAAGTCTTTAAGAAATGAAGAGTCCACTGCAAACTCTGGCAATTAAATACGGAACATTTAAGCAAATACGTTGCTTGGTAGGTCTTGCAATATACAGCCTGAAAAACAGAAAATGCTTTGCAGTTTAAGCTACCTATGTGCTTTTTGCTATATCAAAAGCTGATACATTACGTATATATAAAATTAGGTGCATGAAAACTTGGAACAATATCAAATGTTATGAAACTGTTAGCCAATTTAGCCAAAGTCTTCTATGCCATTTTAAAAGTTTTTATTTGAGGGGAAAATATGATGTTGCAAACAACAGCCATAAAGCAAACAGGACAAGCTATATATTTGCAAAGGAAATTGCAGGTCATGACATTAATTTTTAAAAATCTAGCCACCTTTGCAGATATGTGTGCCTATAACTCATATACGTAAACTGTATTCAAGTTTTGCAAAGAAGTTTAAAAAGTGCTGAGGTATTACTTGAAGCACAAAGATATTTTATTACACCATTTATTACTTATGGCAAAACATCAAGATGAGTGGATATAAAAAATCATTGATTCAAATACTTGAAGAGCTACTGTTTGAAATTATTAAATTTAAAAATAGACCAACAACATACCAAAGCAAGATTAATATCTTTTAAATATTAAAAAGCATTAATTTAACACAATGATGAAGGCCTTATTAGATTCAGAGCTAGTGAAATCTAGTGAATAGGATGACGGGGTACCACAATTTCATATTTTTAGTCTTATTTATATGTCAGACTGCAGTCTTGGAGGATCTAAACAGGCATATTCAAATTTATTTCCAAATAATCACTTTTCATCTCTTTTCTAATTTTAGTCTGCACCAATCTTTCTGATTCACTGGGTCTCTGACAGATAGCTGCAGACTGAGGGCTGCTTGGCCAATGTAATGAGACCAGCTTCTGTCACTCAGGGATGCTGTGGCCTGAAGTCGGTGAGACTCACAGGGAGGCTGTGAGAACATCACGTACATGTGTTTTTCCATCCATGACAAACACCTCTTGCTGTCCTCCTAATAGCCACCCTTCTTCCCTTCCTCTAACACAGGGTTCCTCAATCCAGGCATGAGTGACAATTGTGCTGGATACTTCTTTGTTGTAGGGGACTTTCCTGTGCATTGTAGCATATTTAGTAGCATCTCTGGCCCCTACCCATTGGATGCCAATAGCAACTCCCCTCTTCCCCCAGGTTGTGACAATCAAAAACATCTTCAGATATTACCCAAATGTCCCTTGAATTGGCAAAAGGCAGATGCAAAATTGCCTTAGGCTGATAACCATTGTTCTTACAGAACCCTGCTTATAGTCTTGTTGTCCCCACAGTTCTGTGAGCATCCATAAGCTGTAAGAAAGGCAGCTTACATTCCAGCCAAAGAGGGTGAATCTTGACTGGTTTAGATTAATTACAGTGGTTTCATTCCCCTTCTCAGATGTTGGTTTACATATAAGCATGCAGCATAATTCTGGCCAAGGAGACATAAGAAGAAGTCTGCTAAGGGGCCCTAACGAAGGGATTCCTCACTTTAGGCTACCCCTTGGAGATATATATATCTATATATCTCTAAGGGGAGATAGATATCCATACAAATAGAGGAGATATATATATCCACATATATATATCTCTCTATCTTTTTCTCTATATATCCACACAAATAAAGAAAAAGAAAGAATGGGGGGAAGTAAAAGGCGGGAGAAAGAAGTATATTTGCTCAGCATGGCTCCTGTAACAAAGTCCCACACACTAAGTGGCTTAAGCAACAGAAATTCATTTTCTCACAGTTATGGAGGCTAGAAGTCCAAGATCAAGGTGTCAGCAGGGTTGGTTTTATCTGAGGTCTTTTCCCTTGGCTTGTAGATGTCTGTCTTCTTCCTGTGTCTTCACGTGGTCTTCCCTCTCTACATCTCTATGTCCACATTTCCTCTTCTTTTAAGGATACAAGTCATACTGGATTAGGGCCCACCCTAATGACCTCATTTTAACCTAATCACCTCTTTAAAGACCATCTCCAAATATTGTCATATGCTGAGGCTTTGGAGGTTAGGACTTCAACATATGAATTTGCAAGGAGGACAAAATTCACACATACCAAGGAGAGAAAGAAAATAAAAAAGGAAAAAAAAAAGAAGAAGAAGAAGAGGAAGAAAGGGAGAAGGTGATGTATCAGTTGGGAGTGATTTCCTCTGCAAGCGATAGACATTAACAGTTCATTAAAATAGAGCTTTGCTTTTATCACTAACATTCAGTCTGAGTATGGGTGGCATGCTAATGTTGGTTGACTTGATCAAAAATGTCATTAAAAGCCAGTCTCTGTCACTCTGTCACCTTTGGAACTATCCTTATGTTAGTTGCCTCATGGTCACAAGATGGCTGTTGCAGTCCTAAGGCAGAAAGACAGGAAAGGGCGCTGTGCCAGTGATCTTCCTCTTACCTCTGTCCTCTTGTATAGAAGCAAAATCTTCCCCAAAGACCCCCAACCTATTTCCACTTATATCTCATTAGCCAAAACTAGAGCATGTGGCCAGCCCCAGCTGCCAGTGAATCTGGCAGAGCAAATATCTAGTTTTTCAGAACCTCTGGTAACAGGCAGCAGCAAGGGGTGGCTTGAGAGAGCTGCTGGATGAGCCCATCAAACACATCTATCCCAGGGAGGGAGAGAGACAGAAAGGAGAGAAAAAAATAGGAGGTGGTTGGGGGTAAGATGAGAAAAGAAAAAGAAAGTTATCTGTATTCATTATGAAATACCATACATAAAAAAGTAGTTTTTGTACACAGCCATCCCATGGTGTTCCCCTGTCCTACTGATTGGCTATTATAATACCCAACAGCTTGCTTAAGGGTTTAGATGATTGCTCAGCTTTTGGCATAAACATATAATACGTATTTAACGATCGCCTCTAGATAAGGAGTTATATGTGCACAATAAATCATATACCCCTAGCATGTAACACAGTACTTGGCACATAGTAGGTAAGTACTAAATATCTGTTGAACAAATGAGTCAAACTAGTCCAGGTAATTGTGGGAAGAGTACACAATATCTACTCAAAAAGATATCATGAGGATTCGCTGTGGGAACTTCTTAGAAACGCAAATTTTCAGGTCTCACGCTAGACCTACTGAATCAGAACTAGACAGAGTCAATACTCTGTGGTTTAAACACCTTCCAGGGGATTTTGATGCATGCTAAAGCTTCTGAGTATGTGCATGTACACATGTGCTTGCGCGCGCACACACACACACACACACACACACACACACTGCCCTTCATAATTTTAGGGCCATGAATATTTTACTTACTGCAGCTTCTCTTCTTCTGTGCTACATTGATCATCTGAAGACACTATTTTGTTCTACAAATCTTTAAAAATTGTGGGTTTTTTTTTTTGTTTGTTTGTTTTTTTTTTTTTTTTGAGACAGAGTCTTGCTCTGTCACAGGCTGGAGTGCAGTGGTGCAATCTCGGCTCACAGCAACTTCCACCTCCTGGGTTCAAGCCATTCTTGTGTCTCAGCCTCTGGAGCAGAATAGCTGGGATTACAGGCATGTGCCACCATGTCCAGCTAATTTTTGTATTTTCTGTAGAGATGGGCTTTTGCCATGCTGGCCAGGCTGGTCTTGAACTCCTGGCCTCAAGTTATCTACTAGACTTAGCCTCCCAAAGTGCTGGGATTACAGGCACGAGCCACCATGCCCAGCTGAGGATCTTTTTAAAAATTTTAAATGTTAAATTATGATATATTAAAATATAAAAGAAAGTACAGAGAAAAAATATAGCACCCATATGCACACTCCTCAGATTTAACAAATGTTAACATTTGCCATACTGGCTTGCAAGTCTTTTGAAAGTTGCTAGGCCCAGCACTGTTCTCTTCCACCCTTCCATCCTTCTCTGACAGCACGTCTCTATTCCTGAGCATCCTGACCTTTTCCTGTGGCTTCCTAAAGCCCTGGGCCAAGAGAATTCAAGCACCTGTGGAAGTGCATATTCTCACTGGCGTTCCACCAGGGGTCAAGTTACTAGTAATTTTCATTACCTGGAGCTTTAGTCCCCTTTCCCCTAAGTTCCAATGGTATATGCTGAGATGACTTTATGCTCAGACACCCATGAGAGAGGTTGGGAGCAAACTGAATTGTCAATAATATCATGTGCTTCTCATCTGAAATGCAACTCTAAATTCTTTTTTTTTCTTAGAGATGAGGGCCTGGCTCTGTGATACAGGCTGGAGTGCAGTGGCACAGTCAGCTCACTGCAGCTTCAACTCCTGGGCTCCAGCAATCCTCCTGCCTCAGCTTCCCCTGAGTAGCTGAGATTACAGACACACACCATCATGCCCAACTAATCTTTTTATTTTTCATAGAGACAGAGTGTCACTGTGTTGCCAAGGCTGGTCTCAAACTCCTGGCCTCAAGTGATCCTCTCGCCTCAGCCTCCCAACGTGCTGGGATTACAGGCGTGAGCCACTGCACCTGACTCTCTAAATTCTTTTGCCTTCTTAAGCTCAAGAGCAATGTTCTTTCAGATGAGACCCACTACAGAGAGAGAAAAGAATGAAGTAAATTCAGCGAGTGGCCAGAGAGAGGGGAGTTCTTACTCTAGCAATATTGTGCAGGGTGCTTGTTCTCTTTGCACCTTTTATTCCATCTAAAGAAGGAAAGAGAATACTACCCGATTCTTAAATATAATTAGGTTTATGAAGTACTTCCACACATACTGTCCCATCTGATACTGCCATTTGATGACAGCTAGTACCCTTACAGATTGTCTGTCCTGTTGCCCACTGTGTTCCCAGCATCCCAACTGTGCTTGTATACCATAGACCTCAATTAATGTTTGTTAAAGAAATGAAGGACAGGAGGATGCTTAAAGTGGCAGCTACAGAATCTCCATGAAGGGCAGAGGTGACTGTCTAGTTGGAAGGCAGGGGCAGTGCCACTCAAAACAGTTCATAGAGTCAGTCTATGAACTGTTTGTTTCTTGTTGTGCACTACTTTCTTTGAGAAAGTCTTAGTTTGAAAAAATGTCAGCTGAACTAAAGAGTGAGCCCAGTAATGTATTTGATTTACATTCGGATTTAAGTTCTTTATCTCAGTGCAGACCAGTAACAAAGAGTTCTCAGGATGGATCTGCCTGTGGACCATGCTTGGAGGAGCCCTGGGCCAGAGGAGCCAACTTGAAGCTGCGTGTGCTCTGTGTGCACTTTTTATGATACTTATTTGTACTGTGTTCATTATGGGTTACTTGGGGGAGAAGCAGATGGATGTTATGGGATGACTACAACCCTCTCCACACAAGCCATCCCTATCGGTCCCATTGAAGCTCAAGGATGATACATTTCAAATACTCTTTCTTTTTCATTGATTGTAATTGTAATTGTACATATTTATGGGGTACAGGTAATATTTTGATACAGGCATACAATGTGTCATGGTAAAAGTAGGGTAATTGGGATATTCATTACCTCCAACATTTATCATTTCTTTGTGTTGGAACATTCCAAATCTTCTCTTCTAGCTATTTGGAAATATACAGTCGATTATTATTAACTACAGTCATCCTACTGTGCTATCGAACATTATAGAACTTATTCTTTCCATCTAACTGCATTTTGTACTCATTAACCAGCCTTTCTATATTTACCCTCCTCTGCCCCACCACTCCCAGTCTCTGGTAACTATCATCCATTCCACTCTCTACCTTCATAAGATGATCTTTTATTTACTCCCACATAGGAGGGAGTACGTGTGATATCTGTCTTTCTGTGCCTGGATTGTTTCAGTAAACACAATGTTCTGCATCCATGTTGCTGCAAATGACAGAATTTTAATCTTTCTATGGCTAAATAATATTCCATTGTGTATATTTACCACATTTTCTTTATCCATGCATCTGCCGAAGAACACTTAAGTTGATTCCATATGTTGGCCACTGTGAACAATGCAGCAACAAACGTGGGAGTGCAGATATCTCCTCAACTTACTGATTTCCTTTCTTTTGGATATATACCCAGCAGTTGGATTGCTAGATCAGATGGTATTATATTCCTGTTTTTAGTTTTTTGAGGACTCTCCATCCTTTTTTCTGTAATGGCTGTACCTATTTATATTCCCACTAATTGTATACAAGAGTTCCCCTTTCTCCATATCCTTGCCAGCGTCTCAGATAATCTTTAATTGCAAGATCCTAGAGTAATACTTTTTGTTTTGCAACTAAAGCCCTTCAACTGAGAAGAATGGAAGATAGTTTTGAGAGGAAGGAGCCTCTGGCATTTGTTGGCATGTTAAAGTTGGTTGGCCTGGTTCTACTTCCATGCCAGTTTTTCTTCAAGCTCCCCCTCCACCCCGCAACATCAGGAACCGGGATCATTCTAGTTCTATTTGGGTGAGCTTAAACTGCTTTGTAAAGATCATCTAGTGCCTATCTTGGCCACCAATCCATCCCAGACCACTCTGGTGACATCAAGACAAGCAGAGCATGACAGTCTAGAACTTTCTGCATGATCATTCTAGGCCAGTGGTTCTCAGACTCTAGCAGCATTAAAATCCTCTGTAGGGCATTTAAAACACAGATCACTGACTCCATCTACTTCTAACTCAATCTGTCTAAATGCAAGACAGTTTAGAAATGTGTCTTGCATTTCTAAAAAGTTCTCAGGTGATGCAGTTGGCCTGGGACCACACTTTGAGAACCACTCTTCCAGGTACTCAACACAGGTGACCATGGTGGGAGTGGACATTTTCCATTCCAGCCATAAGCAGTATTTTTGCATACTTATTCCAGTAGAGACTGCAGGTTGTCACCAAATATCTGCTATCTCTTTCTTTACCGACAGAACACCAATGTTATTAACAACATACCCAGTCTTAAAAACACTACATTTTCCAGACTTCTTTCAGCTAGAGGGGTCCATGTGACACAGTTTTTATGAATAAAATGTAAGCGCATGTCACCAAGTGGGACTTCTAGAAAGTTCGTTAAAGAAGCTTGCCTGACTCTTGCTTTGTTGCTGTCTTTCACCAACAAATTTTCCACCACAAATGACTCAATTCCTTTCCCTTCTTCTTCTTCTTCTTTTTTTTCCCCCCAAGTCAGGTCAGACAGGTAATGTGCCAGTGTTATAACAAGGTTCAGAGGGTGGCACATCTCACACATGCAGGTGAACACCCAATTATCACACTCATGAGCTACAACAGGATCGCCTTCCCTTCCTCTTCAGTGGGATATGGACATGATGCCTTCTAGAAGGGGTTCCTCCATCTTGAGACCACAGGTGACAAGCAAGTGCCAAGGATGCCTGAGAGGACAGAGGCGCCTAGGTCTCTTGCAGCATCATGGCTGTCATGCCAGCTCCAGACTCCCCATCTCTAGACCTCTGATTATATGGGAAAGGGAAAACCCCTCATTTAATTATTTAAGCTATTGTTTGGGGGTCCATGTTATTTTTAGCCAAAGGAAATTATTAACTAAGATACCTACCATGTTAAAAACCAGTGCTAGACGTGAAGATGGAAAACATATGTTTCCTGTCCTCAAAGAGCTTTGATGTAGCTTTGAAGACAGGAAAGAGACACAGCTCCTGGGTGAACATGGGACCCAAGGAGACTTAAGGTTTATGGCAGCCAGAACACCTCCCAGATGTCTTGAGGAGTTGTTTTGAAAATATTCAGATCAGGGAAGAGAGCATGGAGTTGAGGTATGAGGCTGAATTTAGGGATCTTAGATAAGACAGTTTAACTTCAGGCATTTACACTCATAAAAAACAGTGGCCCTTGAAAAGAAGATGCTGGGAAGCGTTCAGGTCTATGGCAGGGATGGGGAGTGGTATAAAAGGGAAAAGAGAAGGAACAAACCTTACAAAAGTTGCTATAAAGAGATTCTGGAGGTTCAATGAGGAACATGGAGTGAGACAAGCATGTGGTTTTGGTCAGGGAGGACAGTGGTTTGAAAACATTTTCAAGCCATGGAGCCCTTATCTCAGGAAAGCATCATAAGAAAAATAGCTAAAAATTGAGCTATTCTGGTTCAATAAGTTGTAGAGAACCCAGAGGCTCAGCTAACAACCTTCCCTTTCCTATGGCACCTCAGGGTCTCCACGGAGCAGCAGGGAGCTATAGGAACCAATGTATGAGGGAGAACAGGAAGGGAAAGGTGGAAAGTGAAGTGGCTTGGATACTATAAAATAATTCTGGAATGAGGAAACAAGAGCAAACTTGAAAAAAGTTTTGTCTGGAGATTTAGGAGATCTGAGCTCTAGGTGAGCTATTAACTCTCAAACAGACACAGTAAGAAGCTGTTGGACCCCTCAGAAGATCCATTTCCAAGATGCTTTCCAGACCTAAAAGTGTTTGGTACTAATTTTAGGGAAATTATATTTACAAAAGAAGTGGTCATGATTCCCAGAATCTATGGGTTTTATAGGGAGAGTCACATTGAAATGGTCCTAAGATTTTTAATGTTTGATTGCTTTCTGCTCTTGAAAGTTAAAGTTTCTCTAACTCAGTGCCTTCTCTGTTTTCCATTTAAAGGATAAATTTACAATATTAACTTCAGTTTTTTGCATGTATCTAGTAGTAACAAAGAAAAATGAAAGGTAAAATCCAGCCTGGAATATGTTGTTCTACAACATTGCTTCTAAGAATTTTAAGACAGATGAATAGAATTTGGTATCTGTTTGACCCAGCAATCCCATTACTAGGTATATACCCAAAGGAATATAAATAATTCTGTTATAAACATACACGAACACGTATGTTCATTGCAGCACTAGTCATGATAGCAAAGACATGGAATCAACCCTATGCCCATCAATGATAGACTGGATAAGGAAAATATGGTACATATATGCCATGGAATACTATGCAGCCATAAAAAGGAATGAGATTATGTCCTTTGTAGGAACATGGATGGAGTTGGAAGTCGTTTTCCTCAGCAAACTAATGCAGGAACAGAAAACTAAACACTGCATGCTCTCACTTATAAGTGGGAGCTGAACGATGAGAACACATGGACACGTTGTGGGGGGACCAACATACACCAGGGCCTGTGAGGGATGGGGAGGGAGAGCATCAGGAAGAGCAGCTAATGGATGCTGGGCTTAATACCTAGGTGATGGGATGATCTGTACAGCAAACCACCATGGCACATGTTAATCTATGTACAAACCTGCACATCCTGCACATGTATCCCTGAACTTAAAATAAAAGTTGAAGAAAAAAAAGGAATTTGGTATCTGATTTAAAAAGCACTAGGAATTTGTAACTACCTTGGTTATTTATAAGATAAAAATTACATGTTGATTCATAGTATAAATATGGAGCTATTAATTTGTAAAGTGGTCTGTAATCAATTTTTGTCCATTATTCCTAATGTCATTCTGTAAAAGGTCTTCATTTCCCCGCTCATTTTTCAGATAGGAAACCAGAAAGACACAAAAGTAAAATTCAGTTAACACAGCTAGATGATAGTAGTAACTTGCCTGGCTGTATTAGCATAGGAACGGAAGTCTCCTGCATTCTAATCTTTCTAAAATTAGCCAACTGTGATGGAAAGAATCATTCATTCCATAAATCTGCCCTGAACAGAATTATGAGCAAGCAGAGACAAGCTAGCACTGGCTTCTTTTATCTTTGCTGCCATGACTGGCATTGAATTTGAAAGGAAGAGCTACAGCAAAGGCAGGGGCTCTGAGCAAGGGAAGACAGTGCATTCACACTGAAGACAGGGGCCCTTCCCTGTGTTTCCCCAGCCATTCACAAAATTCAGGCAGTTCTTCTACATTCAATAAAACCAATTTAAGAGGTGTTTTGTTTTGTTTTGTTTTTTTCCCCAGAGACTATTCATTCAAGGTACTTTCCACATCCGATTAGCCATTCCCTTGTCACATCTGAAGAGGCCTCTGGACTGAGCAAGTACCTAAGTCCAGCTCTGCCTGGTGTTATCCAGAAAGATCAGCTACCGTGCTTTGGAGTTCGTGTCACTGAAGAGGCTTCTGAAAGAGCCAAAGGAGTGTCACAGGCCTGGGCATCGGTCCCTACCCTGCAAAGGAAAATTCTCACTTGATCTGGGATTGTCTCCCTCAGCTCTCTAATGTCCTGAAGCACTCCTTAGATGAAGCAGAACCCAGGTGACTCCTGTGTCAATGCACTTCCAAGACACTAGGAGATGGCTGATGTCACCAGCCATCTCCTGCTCGCCTGCTGTGTAAATGAACCTAACATAGAACAAATTGCTTCTTAACAGGTTTTATTTTTTGTAAGTAAATGATGAGAGAAAAAGAGAACAAGTTTGTGCAGAGCCCATGAGGGGAAAAAGATCACTACACACTTATTTTAAAGAAGAATTTGTGTGAAGTTAATGTTTCCTGAATGCAAGGCTACCTGGGAAAGAAAAGGATCTGCAAATCTATAGGCTGTTGGGGGCTCTTGGATGTTTTCACAAAATAAAACAAAAACAATGACAAAACCCCGCAAAAGTTACTATATCTTGAGCCATAATAAGGTTGAAGATATAAGAACATTTGTAAAGACTTGGAACAACTTTTACCTATGTTGTATGTTTACTTTCTCATGATGCATCCTTTCATCACATCATTTTCAATGACTATGTATGAAGCAAAGGGTAGAAGATACGCTCTTCTGATTTTTTTAAAGTTAGGTCTTTGGAAGGAAGATAAATCTATAAACATAAAACATAGCACCTTTAATGAAAGCAGCAGTAACAATAATCAGTTCAGTTCCAAGGTTAGAAAGTCATTTAATGAGAAGACCCAGATCAACAGTTGTCCAGTTGGATCCAGCAGGGTGTTACTAGGGTTTACTCAAGAAAGGAAAAGTTTCATGGCCAAATGCATTGGAGAAAATATTGTACTAAATGTTCTGTGTTTTCTATTTCTATTTTTGTTTTACTTCAAGGCAACCGAAAGCCTTATCGATGTTTCAACATGTTTAGTAAATCTCAAAGCAGAGATAAAATATAAAGCATTTCCCAAATTTATTTGATCACAAAAACCTGTTATTCCTGGAGAATCTTACGAGATTAGGTTCTTTAGCTTACATTTTGGGAAATGCTGAACTAGATTATAAGACAAATCTATAAATTTCTGTAAGGAAGAAAGAGAGTGAGGGAGAAAAGAAGTGAAGAAATAACAAAATGCAAAATCTTAGCTCACCTAAAGTTGCAAGCATCTTATGAAATCACTGTTCATACAATATTTCTAGATGTAAAGAGAGAGGGAAGTGTATGGCATTCTCATTAAATTAAAAAAAAAAAACAAATAGTAAGTGTGACAAAAGCACTTAGCATTGTCACCCATAACTCTCTTGTCTACCCTAGCTCTCTTGTTTATCATATTTACTTTTGAAACTAAAAACTAAATATAAATAAATATACTAAAAATTAAAATAAATGATGGCAATACAACGTTAAGGTTATGAATAATCAAACTCTGTCTTGGATTTGCCCCCTGAGAACTGACTGGACCCACCCATACTCCATATCTGCCTCTGCACACAGGCAGACAGCAAACACCCATTAGTATTCTCAGCAGCCACTCGAGACCTCCTGGATCCTTTGGGTGAGCATTATCACACCAGGCACCAGGCTAAGTGCTTAGAGTACACTATCTCATTTAATCTTTACAACAACTCCATGAAGCTGGGGTATTGATTTTATTGTATGGTACTATGGTCTCAATATGTCCTTCTGAAACTTATGTTAAACCCTAATTTCCATTATAGCGATATTAAGAGATGGGGCATTTTGAGAGGTGATTAAGTCATGATGGCTCTGCCTTCATGAATGGGACTAGTGCCCTTATAAAACAGGGTGAAGGGCACATTCTTGCCCCTTCTACCATATGAGGACAATTCACCCCTTCCACCATGTGAGGATGCAGTGAGAATGAGGAACAGGCTTTCACCTCACTGAATCTTCTGGCATCTTGAACTTGAACTTCCCAGCCTCCATAACCACGAGCAATAATTTTCTATTATCTGTAAATTACCCAGTCTAAGGGATTTTGTTATGGCAGCCTGAATGGACTGAGACGCATGGATAAGGATGTGTGAATTCAGCAGACAGGCATTAACTTTCTCAAGGGAGTTATATTTGCCAGTCTGGAGCTCCTTCTCTGATACACTGTACTATGTTCTTTCCACTTCCTTATTCTCCTAACTCCTTTTATGTCCACCTCTGAACTTCTGGCCTGATGCCGTTGGTCTCTCAGACCTCAGGCTGGTCTTGGCCTTTCAACCTTGCCTTTCACTATCAGATGCAGGTGTGTCTGTCCTGAAACCCAGCTCTGGCTCTGGCAAACCAGCTGACATCAATCATGTGGCTGGAACCTTCTTCAGAACAGTGGAGGCCAGGGCGGGTGACTCACTTCCATTCAGTCTCTATCTTTGGGGCAGATCCACCATGAGACATAACTTACCAGAAATCCAGTTACAAGGAGAAATGAGTATTGAAGACTAAGAAATGCATTTTGCAGCAGGCGCTTGCTGTACTGCGGCAGTGTCCATACATAGGGCAGCTGGAACACAGGTCACAAGCTCAGAAGCTTCTCTGAGGCACGCAGGAAATTTAAGTAGATACTATGGTCTGCACTGGTGGGGACTGTGGAAATTGGAGAGCAGGTGCCTCATCTAAACAGCTGATTGTTGCTAAGCTGTTGTTGCCATATTGGGAATTCGAGCCTAATGATATCTGGTATTCCTATTTTCAAAAGAAGTCAGGAAATGCAGATTTCTACGTAAATTTTTCAAACTTCTGAATTGTGTATGGGCCATACAAAATACAATTGCAGGCCAGTGAACACCCTCTGATCCAGAATAACGATTTGCGAGACAAGTTGTTTGTGAGGCAGCATTACATAGTAGTTAAAAGCACACAATTTTTGAGCCAGACTGCCCATGTCCAAACCCTGGTCCCATCACTCACTAGCTTTCATTTCACTTCTCTTTGTTTCAGTTTCCTCATCTGTAAAATAAAAATAATATCGGTACCTACCTCATAGGGTTTCATGAGCATTAAATAAATTAAAACCCATAAAATGCTTTCAATACTATCAGGCATTAAGTTACATGGTAAATAAGTGTTTAAAAAAAAAGTTCAAAGATAATAAACAAGAAAAGAGAAAACCTGACAGGCCAGCTTTGGAACCTTCTGGATGGCAGATCTATTAACATTTCTCCCTTTGGCTGGGATGAAAAGACATTTGGGAACAAAAGATCCCATAAAAATAAATGAGAAGAAGTGAAACACCTTCATTATGGCAATTTTGGTGTCAGAGCCTAAAAGATAGAGGGATCAAAATATTACAGTACTAAAATCTGATGGTTTCAGGTAGCAGTGAGATTTAAGCTTATTAAAATGTATTTATTTCTGGTGTTAATAACCCTTCACAAGACCTGGGCAATTTTGAAAGAAGAAAAGAAAATGGTTCTCCCTGTGGACAAGAAGAAACAAATGACTATTTAATTTTCTAATTTGGAGTGAACTAAGTTGATCCCTAGGTTTTTGCTGGGGGTGCCAGGGCGGGGGAGTCCAGTGGAAAGCAATTGCTAGAGAGTGGGGCTTGTTCTTTGCTAACAGAAAAGGTGCAGAGTGTGGAATGAAAACTCAATAGCCTCCTCTCTTCTCAAGAGACAATAGACTTCCATCTGTTTAAACCTCCCCAGGGGACCCTGCTTACCCCCATTTCCATTTACTCTCCTTTCCACCAACCTAGGGTGACATTAAGAAAACCAAACCCATTTGAAACACAAACTCTTACACATCGAAAGTCAGGGGAGAAGCCTGGTTGACCTGTAAGCCACTGCATGAGGCACAAAGATGCAAAAAGGAACTTTCAGGAACAACTGCTGCTCCCAGGACTCTATGCCAGATATAATATCTGCTTTGGCGCGAAAGCAGGCTGGAGCCCCCTAAGAGGAGGAATATAAAGTATGTTTAAAATGCGAAACCTGGCCAGGCATGGTGGCTCACGCCTGTAATCCCAGCACTTTGGGAGGCCGAGGTGGGTGGATCATGAGGTCAGCAGATCGAGACCATCCTGGCTAAAATGGTGAAACCCCATCTCTACTAAAAATGCAAAAAATTAGCCGGGCGTGGTGGCGGGCGCCTGTAGTCCCAGCTACTAGGGAGGCTGAGGCAGGAGAATGGCGTGAACCCGGGAGGCGGAGCTTACAGTGAGCCGAGATCCTGCCACTGCACTCCAGCCTGGGCTACTGAGTGAGACTCCGTCTCAAAAATAATAATAATAATAATAAAAATAAATAAAAATATAAAAAAATAAAATGTGAAACCTTTAGTTCTACTTGCTCTTTACTCAGAAAGGCGAGAGTATTCCCTTGTGCCAATGAAGTCTCTCTGAGTCGTTTGCACTATTGGCAGCAGGCACTGCGGTGGGTAGCTACTAGGGTCTGCGCTTGAAGTGCTTGAAGTGTGCACCAGCTGCTGCCCTGGAGGTGAGTGTTGGTCCCTGCATAAGAGCAGCCGCCTTTAAACAGATCAAATGAGTCATGATGACAGCTGTCTCACTCTACTTTCTATCTGGTTTTAATTTGGTTACTTGCAACCTAAGACACTAAACAGCATTTTAGGGATGAATTGCATTCCTGAAGCGCATGGGTCAGAAAGCTCCTACATTCACTTTTACTGTCCCTGTACTTTTTCTCTCCCACTTGCTGCCTTTCCACTTCCCCTCATTTCCTGCATTCTTAATATTCTATTGTCAAATTTTCCTGTTCTTGACAGCAAGTCTTTCCTTTTTCTTGATGCTTTATTCCTTCTCGCATAAGACCAGAAATTGATCAATAGCTCATTTAAGTTCCAAACTGTATTTTACTGCTGAATAAACATATAGTTTTCCTAGACTCCCATGAGAAAAAAAATGGGACTTACGCTTAAATTCAGGGCTAGCACACCGATTATCCCAAAGTATAACAACATATTTTGATATAACATCATATAGCTTTAAAAAAAATTCACAAAGTAACAGAGTAAGATTGGGCATCTGAATCACATGTTTAGGAACTTGCAACATTCATTCATCTTACACGATAAACCTCAACAAGTATCTACAGGTAGCATGCACTATTAGGTACTGGGGATACTGAGATCAATAATGCCATTGTGTTGGTCCAACTGGGGAAGACTGGCATGCCCACACAAATATAGCAGCAAGGGCAGGGTTGGGTTAGAAGTGAGCACAGTGCTTGGACATATGGGTGAGAGCCTCCTGATGAGGTTGCTGGGGAGGAAGAGGAATGGAGGGAAGAAGAAGAGGAGTCAGAAAAGACACAGGGAAACAAACATGAAGAATGAACAAGTGTCAGGTAGTCAGACGGGACCAGTATCCCTAACAAGAAGAAGAGTAGTTGCAAGTAATGGAGAGGGAGCACACCCTCTTCTCTTCCAGACACTTAGGAGAATAATACCCCATCCCCCTTGCTTTTGGATAGGACTATATGACTAACTCTAGCCAATGAGTTGTGAGCAGAAGTGATATTTGTCACTTGCAGGCCAGAGCACTTGATTGCTGATGTGAGATCCCTCAGTCTTACCTTCTCCCAGAAGTGAATCATCATAGGATGAGAGGCAGCCTAGAATGTTGAGTGTACATCTAAATGAGCAACTCCAGAGAGTCATTTGTACCCACAGAGGATTTCATGTGAGTGAGAAATAAACTTTAGTTTCAATAAACCACTGAGACTTGGGGGGCTGTTTGTTAGAGCAGCATAATATAGTCAATCCTGATAGAAATGGCTACATTTAAAGACATGGATATACTCAAGAAATTGAATCTCAAGTTTAGAGGGGATGATAATAAGAATTTGCAATGATCATCACACATCTTGATAGAGATGCATCAGGGCCTCAGATGGAAGGTAGAGTACAAGTACATAGGTGGAAAATGACATTATGGGTGTAGAGAAAACATGAAACCTAAGAAATAAATCAGAGGGAATAGGGATGATCCCCAGAACCAACAATGAGGGGCCAGAAAGACAGAAATAAAAGACAGCGATGTCTTAGAAGCTCAATCTCTTAACATATCTACTGTATTATTGATGTCATGTTATTTGCTTCTAATTATAAAGTCTTAGTAATCATTTTCCCTTCCTTTATTTGAAGTCCAGAGATGATCAAATAGAGATATCTTCATGAACACTCATACTTCTTGCTGTGACACCCTCAGGGTTTAACCTCAGGCTGTCAGTGGGTTTCAGACTCACCTCTGCAGGACACCAGGGGTTCCCTGGAGGCAGCTTTGGAAGAGGAAAAGATGAAGAATGGGATGTAAGTCCCAACCCTGGATCAACTACAGCAGCTCTGATCTTGCATGTTTCTTGTTTTGTTTGTTTTTGTTTGGTTTGGTTTGGTTTGGTCCTTTTTAAGACAGGGTCTTGCTCTGTCACCCAGGCTGGAGTGCAATGGTATAATCTTGACTCACTGCAACCTCTACTTTCCAAGCTCACATAATTCTCCCACTTCAGCCCCCAGAGTGGCTTGGACCACACGCGCATGCCACCATGTCTGGATAACTTTTATATTTTTCATTGAGATGAGGTTTCTCTATGTTGCCCAGGCTGGCCTTGAATTCCTGACCCCAAGCCATCTGCCGATCTTAGCCTCTTAAAGTGCAGAGACTCCTTTACTGTCATTTTTTACTTGTCTGAGCCACCATGCCCAGCCTGATCTTACATGTTTCTACATGGGCTTATGTGTAAGATTTTATTTGAAGAAATGGTGCTGCTATTAAGAAGAAAAAAAAGAAAACTGCTAGTCTAAGTGAACTAAAATATCAGTACTTATTTACATAAATATGAAAACTTATGGTATACTTAATGAGCCAATAAAATATCTTCTGTGGTAGAAAATCCTCCTCCTTAGCAAGGTATAAAGGAGTCCCTGGAATTCAGGCTCATCCTACTTACCCAGCCCCATAGCTTGCTGCTTTCCACAAAGCCAGACCCAATCGCCAAATGCATCATAGCCATTCACAGTGCCACATCATGACACATACAGGTTGCTTATGATGTCCTGACTCCTTCCACTCCTCGCAAATTGCTGCCTCTCCATTAGGAGCCATTCAGATGCCCACCTTCGATAGAGCCTTATCTACTTTGACTCTCTCCCCACTCCTCAGGGAAACTATTCCTTCCAGTGTGCGTACACTCACAGCACCTCACTAATACCTCTGGTATATTATATATGTGACTCTCTTCCCCACCATGCTGTGAGCTCTTTTACCTTTAATCAATCCCAAGTGTCCACTGAGTAAATAAATGAAGATAATTCCAAAATTGCTTGTGAACTAAGCATTGCTACCATAAGGCTGTATCATAGTAACATAGTGAATAAATAATAGGATGTTAAGATTTGCTTCAAATTTTAACTTTTTCTGAGTATATAACACTGTCCATCTTCCTCCTCTAACTCTGTCTCCTTTTAGATTCACAGTTCTTTTGATTGAGATTGTTTCAATAAGACCTATTTGGGAGCACAATTTCTCAGTTTCTCTTTGGCATGAATTTCCAGCATGGTTTCCATCCCAAACACAGTGTAACACTGACACAGCCAAGAAGACACAGATGCACATATCTACTCACTCAAAGGCATTCTGACTTCTCTCTTCCACAGAACTCTGACTTTTTATTGAGTTTAGTCTTCAAGTATAAAGCCCAAAGAAATAATATAATAGGGGCTTCAGACTTCTTTGCTAATCCCATTGATCCTACTAGCACACCTCCAGACAGCACCTTCGATTTGCTCTGCTATCTCCAGAGGAAAAGAAGGCAGAGATTTGCATGCAGAAGAGGACAGCAAGTCAAAGTGTGGTGATGGTTGAAGCAGGGGGAGATGTCAAGTCAATGGAAGTAAAAGAGGGAGAACAAGATAGAGTTCTTCTTTCAGCATCAATAATTAATCCAGCTTCGGAGAGTTTTCGGGAAAACTATAAGTTAATTAAATTAAAACAATTAATAAGTTGGCCAACCTGTTTTGGTTAGCCCAAGACTTTCTTGGATTTAGCACTGAGTATTCCACATCCCAGAAAACCCGTTAGCCCCAGGCAAACCAGTTCGCCATAGCAATGCGATATAAAATATTTCCTGACAAATTAGCAAAGATACAAATATGTACTTATAATACCTAGTGTTAGCAAGGATGCAGAGTAATGAGCACTGACATTGTCAATGGGATAGACACTGAATCAGTGTTTTTGGAGAGCAATTTGGTTAAAACAACAAAACAAAACCCTTACTAACATATATACAAACTTCATGTTAAAAATGGCAAATTAAATACACCTATTGGTATCGTTTCCCAGTCAAAACTCTAATAAAATGACAGTAAAAGAATGTAAAAATGTAAATACACACATAAAAGAGGATGAAGAAGAGACAACATCAGAAGAGAGATATCAACAAATTTTCAGAAAATGGAAAGCAGTTTCACACGTGGTTGGATTTACAGAGTGGAATAAAACTGAAATTATCCATCTGCAGTGATTGAAGTCAATGATTTGCCCTTCAAAAGCCAGAAAAATCTCAGGAACGACAGGCACCAGATCCCTCTGAAAATAAAGGTGAGAGGTGGAACTGAAAATAAGAAGGGTGATAAAAAGGTAGTTAGAAAGCATTTTTGTTCCAACGCACTCTTCTCTACCCCACAGTTAGGCGACTTCCTCCCCTATCCCAAACTGATACTGGAGGTTTACTTACAAGAGGCTGAACCAGAGAGGTTCTGAACAAAAGGCACAGCAGGGAGTGGGAGTAAGACCAGAGACTGAAAATGGGATTCACAGTTCCCATCCTGTACTCAGCATCTAGAATGTCAGCAGTCTGGCAAAATATTGGAGGATTTCTCTTGGAAGAAATAGAATAGCCCTAGAGAAAAGTCTACAGTACAGATATTTATGGGTTCCTCAACAAAATGAACAAGTGTCTGGATGATAGCCCCAATGAGAATCCCAAGGAGCTCCATTCCGGCACACAGAGCTTCCAATGAACTTGTTAGTATTGTGCACTTAATTATGAATGGAAAACAGAATAACCAGATATTTGAGAACAATCTCCAATGAAAGACATGCAGCAAAACAAGAGGAGAAATGAACTTGCAAGAAACAAAAAATGTCAGAGGCAGAAAAAATTTAACAATTGTGATGGTTAATCTTGATTGGATTGAAGGATGCAAAGTATCATTTCTGGGTATGTCTGTGAGGCTGTTGCCAAAGGAGATTAACATTTGAGTCAGTGGACTGGGAGAGGCAGACCCACCCTCAATCTGGGTGGGCACCATCTAATCCGCTGCCAGCATGGCTAGAATAAAGCAGGCAGAAGTTGGAAGGACTAGGCTTGCTGAGTCTTCCGGCCTCCATCTTTCTCCCGTGCTGGATGCTTCCTGCCTTCGAACATCAGACTTCTAGTTGTTCAGCTTTTGGACTCTTTCACTTACACCAGTGATTTGCCAGGGGCTCTCGGGCCTTCAGCCACAGACTGAAGATTGCGCTGTCGGCTTCCTTACTTTTCAGGTTTTGGGACTCAGACTGGCTTCCTTGCTCCTCAGCTTGCAGATGGCCTATTGTGGGACTTCATTTTGTGATCATGGGAGTCAATTCTCCCAATAAACTCCCCTTCATATATACATATATCCTTTTAATTCTGTCCCTCTAGAGAACCCTGACTAATACGATGATAATTAACAGCCTCAGAAAGGCATAAGATACTATATCCATGACCAAGAATAGGAGGCTAGATAAAGACCCCTTAGCAAATTAACAAAGAGATTCTAGAAGCTAAATGCATGATAGTAGAGATTTTTTAAGTTTAATAAACAATTTTGGAGACACAATTTAAGAAATCTTCCTACACATAGTATAAAAAGAAAGAAAAGAAGTGTGAGGAAGAAGAACAGAGAGAAAGGATAAGAAGAGTAGTGCATTAAACCAAGATGTCCTTGTTCTATTATGAACAATAGAAATTCTGGAAGAGAAACTATCAGCATGTTCCCAAAACGGTAATATAAGAACATTTCCCAAAACAAAGGGCATGAGCTTCCAGACTAAATGTGCCCATGTGCCCAAAGGCCTGGCACAATAAATTTTTAAAAGACCCCAAAAGGGCATATCATTGTGAAATTTTTAGAATGTCAGAGATAAAGAGTAGATTCAAAAGTTTCTAGAGATACATGACAGGTTATTATTTTTTAAAGGCTTAGAAATCAGAATTGCAGTTTTGAAACTTTTCAAAAGCAGCATTGTACTTAAGAAGACCATGGATCATTGTCTTCAAAATGTTAAGAGCAAATGATTTCCAGTGAAGAATTGCATTCCAAGCTAATACTGAAATGAAGAACTGGACCATGATAAATATCTTTTCATATATCTTTTCATACATGCAAGTATTAAAACTTACCTCCAATGCACGCTTTCTTCAGCTGCTGCCTCAGGAAACTACCGGAGGTTAAGTTCTATAAAAACAAGGATTAAAACTTGGAAAGAGGAGGACCTGAAGGCCATGGAGGACATCCAACACAAGAAACAGGGGAATCCTCCCAAGGTGAGAATGAAGTGGATTCTCAGAACAAAAGTGTGTTGTAGGTTTAGAGAATAATCACTCCTGACTGACACAGGAGAGCAGAGAGTTCCATAAAGACAGCTCCAAGAAACACACAAGAAACCACTAAAGCACCAGAAATGTTGACCCTTACTGAGAAAATTGTTCTCCTCTCTTGGAGCTATAGCCATTGGCAATTAAGTCCAGGAGAATAAAAACGTTGTACAAGAAAGGAAACGCAATCACCACATGTATCCATGTGGCTCATATGTTAGATATAATGAGTCAACCATAATGACATAAACAGTGAATACTGTTTTAACCCATAATTGTGATAGTATTATATTGGGAAGATGGGAGTAAGAGAAGGTGTGCACTGGAGAATTGAGGGAGAGCAGGGGAATGGGGGAATGAGAGGAGCTAAATCATCATCTTCCATTATAAGGAGATTGTGTCAAAATTGAAAAATCAAGAAACAGCAGTATATGCAGATTGTTTAGAAATATGGAAGCAATTGTGAGCTATAATTGCTTGTACTAGCCTCTGAAAGCTGAATGTTAAATTTTTAGAAATTTTATAAGCTGGTTGTTAAACACAGTCGTTATTTAGAATTAAATTATATAAGCTTATGGTTAAATAAATTATATTTAAAAGCCAAGGTAATACATTTAAAAACTCATCACTCCTCTAGAATTGGAAAAGCAAGGAAAGGATTCTTCCCTGGAGTCTCCAGAGGGAACCAGCCCTGTCTACACACTGATTTCAGCTCAGCATGTCTGTCCAGACTTCTGACCCCCGGAATTGTAAGATAGTAAATCTGTGTTACTTCAAGTCATTAAGTTTGCAGCAATTTGTTATACTAGCAAAAGAAAACTAATAGCGGCAACTTTGTTCCTCTTGATTTGGGTTGTCAGTGGGGCTGAAGGGGAGGAAACTGAGAGACCCCTGACCCAGGGGAAGTTGACTGTGGAGCTCACTAGATTCCTGCCACCCTCCGAGTCAGTGGGGTTTCTCAGCTTACACTGGGAGAGCCCACTGTGGCTCTAGCCATCAGACCACACTACATACAGAACTGCTAAAAACAGGCGTGGAACACACAGGTGGGAGGAGCCGTGGGAACAAAGACCTCATGAAAAACCTGGAAGACATGGTCTGAGCAAACCAAAGTCAATATGTTAAGCCCATATGCGTGATATTTTAAAAAAAGCAAAAAAACCCAGCTCACCAAAGTATACAAGTGCCCTACCTCAAGAAAAGTAAACATGAAAATTGCAGTCTAAAAGAACAAATACGGCCGGGCGCGGTGGCTCAAGCCTGTAATCCCAGCACTTTGGAAGGCCGAGACGGGTGGATCACGAGGTCAGGAGATCGAGACCATCCTGGCTAACACGGTGAAACCCCGTCTCCACTAAAAAATACAAAAAACTAGCCGGGCGAAGTGGCGGGCGCCTGTAGTCCCAGCTACTCGGGAGGCTGAGGCGGGAGAATGGCGTGACCCTGGGAGGCGGAGCTTGCAATGAGCTGAGATCCGGCCACGGCACTCCAGCCTGGGCGACAGAGCAAGACTCCGTCTAAAAAAAAAAAAAAAAAAAAAACAAATACATCCAATGGTAACGAATCATTAGACAGCTCTGTGTTGAGCACCTGCTATAATGTTTCCATTGTGTTCTCTCATATGTTGTTGCATTTCTCGTACCTATGATCCCATCTGAGACCCTATGCATTTGTAAGATAGGAAGGCAGATGAGAAAATTAGTGTTCAGCAAAAGTAGGTGCCTTGTCGACACAAGTTAGCTGTTAAGGTTGCGTGTGTTCCCAGGTCTCGACTTCATGTCCAGGTACTATTTACCTTTTCACTGCACAGTGCTGCAGTAAATAGAAGATACATTTCCTTGCCCTCAGGGAGTTTGTAATCATTTATATCACAATTATATAACTGTCATTTAAAATAATAATAATAATTCCACAAATCTGCAAAAGGATTCATCACCAGGCTGCCCTTAAGTAGCAAACAAAACTGTTGCATTCCATGATACCACCAAGTATTCATGCACAGGTTTTAAACTATCACATCTGACAAAGAATTAGAAGTTACTGTGCCTTAAAATCAATCCAAAACAAACGATTGACTTTCACAGGTATTACAATATAAGTTAATGAAGAAATGAATAAAACTATAAAAATTTGTTTTAGTTGCAGTTTTTCAGGAACACTGTTTTTATATAAAGTAAATCTACACGATAATTAATAAACTACTTACGGCAATTGTGATATTTTCTAGGACTTACAGGATTTCCCTTAATCAAGTCTGAGGCTACAGGCATAACGTTTTTCTAGAAGCTGGTTCCAAATGAATGGTGTTTTAATTACGATCCATGAAGCCTCCTCAGTATTAATCTTTCAAAGTCTTGTACAAAAGTTAGAAAATGTTTAGCATGTGCTTCACTTTGCTATGCTTTTTTCTAAAAGCAAACTATTCAAATTACAAGCAAATAGTAACTAGTGATTAATATCTAATAGCATAATAAAGGAGGCAGTCAATTTTAACTAAAATTTTAAAAAATGACAAATATCCAAGTACAGCTGTGTACATTTCTCACTGACTTTGATTGCTGCCATTTATCATTTAATCTCATGCTAGTTTTCTCTAACAGGGACAAATAGAAAATCCCTCCCTCATTTGGGGAAGAGTCAAAGTTAGGTCACATGCCCTGTCCTTGGCTCCCTGGGATAAGTGCTATGTGACTAAAGAAAAATTTTTCCAGCTTTCTCTGACAGCTCACTCCCCTTTAAAAAGGCATTATTAATAACACACATTTGTTAGCACTTATTAAGCACTCACTGTCTCCCAAGTACTCTGCTACAAACTTTTTCATATTATTTCATTTAATTTTCACAACAACCCAAATGAATCAGGAGTTTCTGTCATCTTCAGACGTGAAGACCCAGGAAGAAAAGTCAAGTGTGTAAGTCCTCACAGCTACTGAATGATGGTTCTGAAATCAAATCCAAGCAAGCTGACCCCAGAGCCTGTTTCTCCACACTGTGTGCTCACTTCCTCAGAACTCCCACCCAGCTCCCAAACCTCCTCCTCACTCCATCACCTTCTCATTCCCTTTCATCCGGGAATCATTCTCAAGGCGCGAGGGGTGGTATGGAGGAAGATCGGAGCCTATCTCATCTGTGACTATTTTCTTATCAACCTTGGGGTTTTTCTTTGATCAACTAGATTTACCCACTCAATCCAGATATTGGTTCTGTAACTGTAGGGATGATGTTTCTTTCCATTTGCCAACTTGGCCTCTGCCAAAGTCTTGCTTTCAATTTTTAAAAAAGATTGTATCACCTCTATCCCCTCCCCTTTCTTTTTGAAATGTTTTAAACCATGTTTCTCACTTTTTTTTTTAAACCCAGGCTTCCTCTATCATCATCTGCCTTCTCCCACCAGCCAGGGGAATTTAGGCTGCCATTCCATTCTGTGGTTGGTATTCTTAAAATAATAGGGGATTGGAAATTTAGAGATGCTTCCATGGGAGGGCAAGTCTCTATTCCTGTGTTGAATGAAATTCACTTCCTTATCATTCCACATTCCACCTGATATCATATCAGGTAACCATTAAATGCTTTGAAAAACACAAAAGCACTCTGAGAGGCTAGAAAGCTATGGGTGAGAGTGGGGAGGACTATTTCAGACAGAGGGGTAGAGGAAGGGCTCTCTGAGGCAGTGACATTTGACAAAGATCTGGATGAAATGCGGGAGTGAGTGTGTGACCATTGGGGGAAGACTTACTTGGCAAGAAACGGCAAACCAGGTTGTGGTTTAAGCACTTAGGGACGGGAGCTTTCAAAAAATGCTGACGCCGGCTTTGCATCCCTGAGCAATGAACTGAGAATTCCAAGGGGATGGGCCCCGGGCATTAGTGTTTTTTAAAATCTCCCCACGTGATTCTGACATGCAACAGAAGAGAGAACTAAACTACATTAACCAACCATCAGAACAGCACCTTGTAATCAGATAGTATTATATACTTTCCCAAGCATTTATATGTCCTGTATATAATTTCAATTAAGCTCAATCAATCTATAAGACACTTAAAGCAAATCTACTTACTGCCATACGGTGGCTCAGAGAACATAAAACGTTCCACTTCAAGTCGCCTGTGGAGTGGTGAGTTCCAGTTTCCTTCCAAGAGGCTAAGTGTGTGCAAATGTGTCTACTCGACACACAAGGATATCAACAACCAACAACAAAGCGCGACCATGACCTACAAAAGCCACAGTGCATGTGAGGGTGATGGAATGCCAGTGCTGATGGGGGCTAGTGGGATTAATTATGGATGCCTCCATGGAAAAGTAGAATCTTAAATGCTGACAGAGGAAAGGAGAGAGATCTGGAGAGAGAGAGGTGAGACAAGCATTTTAAGGTAACAACAAACAGCATCTTCATAAAGACTTGACAAGAAAAGCTATATTTTATATGATCTGATAGGATTGTTCCAATTTTCTTTCTTTCTTTTTTTCTTTTCCTTTTTTTTTTTTTTTTTTTTTTGAGACAGAGTTTCCCTCTTCTTGCCCAGGCTGGAGTGCAATGGCATGATCTTGGCTCACTGCAACCTCTGCCTCCCGGGTTAAAGTGTTTCTCCCATATCAGTCTCCTGAGTAACTGAAATTACAGGTGCCCACCACTACACCCGACTAGTTTTTGGTATTTTTAGTAGAGACAGGGTTTCACCATGTTGACTAGGCTGGTCTCGAACTCCTGACCTCAGGTGATCCACCCACCTCAGCCTCCCAAAGTGCTGGGATTACAGGTGTGAGCCACCGCGCCCGGCCGGATTGTTCCAATTTTCTAGAAGGACAAAGAGTACTTGTAATCTTTATCTATCTTAAATGAAGGACTCAACATAGATTTGTTCATGAGTTTATAACAGACTGGTTAGAATGGTATTTTTATTATAATAAGTGCTCTCATCAGCAGATGGGACAGTTCAAGGACTCAACAAGAAGTAAGGGGGTTCTAGTTTCTCCCTGATCATGGACAGATATGCACACAAGAGCATCTAAGACTATGTGTATAAATATTCTACATCCAGAATAATAGAGATTTTGAATGATGAAAACTCACATGTTTCTAATTTCATTGTAGCCAAAGACATATTTATTATTATTCCCAATTTTATACCAAAGAACCAATCAAATAAAATGATTTGAATTCCCTTTCCTGTTGTGTTTGTTGGAGTTTGAGGCAGAGAAGTCAAATCTTTTCCCTGAGTTTGTGTTTAGGAGGACTCCTGGAGGGCTATTCCTAGCCTCTCTTCTCCCTGCCTCACTGTCCTAGGGGAGAAGCAGTGTTTTCTCTAATCAGTCCTTTGGGGATAGAAACTAGGAATGTGGAGCCTCAGCCCTTCCTCACTCAGTGTATCTCTTTGAGGTGTTAACTGCCTGCAGGACACATGAACTCTTACATGGTCCCAGCCTGTGCTTTAGGGAGGCAGGGTTTATATTGTGGGGAAAGCTGCTGGGGTTTCCTTTCTCCTCTCTCTCTCTCTTTCTCTCCTCTCTCTTTCTGGGTGGCTGCAGTGGTAGTGTTTGTGAATGTGACATTTCTTTCATTAAGTGTGAATTCACAGGTCAAGCTCTCCAGTATGGTAGGTTTACTGGATCCTGGTGTAACTGAACTCAAGATTTTCTCATCCTACCCTCCTTTACTCAGTGTATTGTATTTGTGCTATGGTATTTGACAATAATAAATACTTGGTTTGGGGAATAGCCTTGTGCCTAAAATAATTTTTTTAGGAGCCACAGACTGTCTTATTTTTAATTTCAAGTGGATGGGGCTATTTCTATAATAATCTTAGGTCAATTATCAACTCTTCAGATGTATTGAAAAGTGATCCACTTGGGTGATCTTGTGCCTAACTCTACTTCCAAGTGCTTCAGTACTTGAGAGAACTATATCCATTCCTGGAAGATAGCCAGGCTAGGGCTGTTAAAGGAGCCTCGGCTGTACCCAGGCACCAGAGTGTGCATCAGTCTAGCTGAGTCTACTCCTATCAAAGTCTCCATTAATTTCCATGTTGCTAAAGCCAATGGTCAATTCTCAGCCTTCACCTTTTCACCTCCCAGCATCATTTGACACAGCTATTCAGTGTCTACTCCACGAAATGATTTCTTCTTCCTACCTTCCCAAATGCTTGTTCTCATTTTCCTTTGCTGGTTCCCCCTCATCCTCCTGATCGCTACGTTGGAGTCACCCAGGGCTTAGATCTAGAAACTCTTCTTTTTTCTGTCCACACATACTTTCCAGGCGATCTCATCCAGTCCTATGGCTTTAGATAAAATCTACATGCTGACAATCATCAGTTTGGCTCCTCTCCCCTGAACTTCAGATCCACACCTTCAAATACCTACTCATCTACTTTGCATGTCTAATCGATGTTTAGGACTTAACATGTCCCCAGATTGCCCCTTGATCTTTCCTTCAAATTCTGTTTCCTTCCCAGTCATTCCCATTCTCGTAATGGCAATTCCATTCTGGTTGTTTAAACCAAAACCATGGTGTCATTCATGACTTCTCTTTTCCTAACACCCCAGTCAGATACATGAGAAAATCCTGTTATATGAACTATCAAAACAGATCCAGAATCTGACCTCTTCTCATTGCCACCATTTCCACCACCAAATTTTAACACTAACAGCCATTCCCAGGGGTATCACAATGGCCTCCTAACTGGTGTCCCTAGTTCTGCCCTTACTCTCTTCAGCTTCTTCAGAATGCAGCAGCCAGAGAGGTCTGACTTAAACTTAAACAAGTCAGAGCATGTCACTTCTCTGCTCAGGATCTTCCAAGCACTCCCATCTTACTCAGAGTAAATGCCAGAGTTCTTATCTTTAAAGAACCCTCCATGCTCTAGCTCCGTTTTCTGCTCTGACCACCACCCTCTGCTATCCCCCATCTCTGTTCTCTCTGCTCCAGCCACTCCGGCCTTCTACTGTTCCTCAAGCACACCCAGCCACACCCAACACAGGCCTTTGTACTCGGCACTCCCTCATCCCTGCATGGTCTCCCACCAAGTATCTGCCAGGTTACCTCCCTCGTTTCCGTCAGGCTTTTCCTTAAAAGTCACCTTCTCAATGGAACTATCCTTGGCCATTCTATCTAAAATTTCAAACTGCCTCTACCTTCAATTTTCCTATGTTTTTTTCTCCTTAGCAATCATCACTACCTAAAATACTACATGTTTTACTTGCTTACGTTGTTCCCTATCTAAATATCAACTCCATAAGGACATGGTTGCCTCTTATTCACCGCTCTCCCCCAGGACCTAGCACTGTGCCTGGCGCACAGTAGAAGCTCCATAAAGAATTGTCAAATGATTAAATGACGATGAAGCAACTTCTTAGAAATTTCTGAAGTAATTTTGAACTTTACCTTTGCGATTGGAACTTTGATTCCTTTGGATTTTTAACTCCACAGAAGAGCTTTCAATTTTGGATTTTAATTTCTTTGGACTTTAACTTTGGAATTTTCACTGGCAAGGGGATTTAATTTGTAGCCTTTATTTTTTGTCTGTGAAATGTATCATGGAAAAGGGTTTATATAAATTGAAGTCATTGCCATATCGTGGACATTTTATTAATATTTATCATAAAGTTGTCATGTTATCTCCCTGCTGAATCTCTGATGATCCTACTGAACAATGTGACATAATTAGAGATGAATTTTTCAGCTTTGGGTAATTTAATTAATGCACCATCTCTAATGTGACATTGAAGTTCATTGTTCACTCATTCAATAAAATGTCATCTATGCCTAGGTATGCTGTGCTCATTCATTTGAACCAGGGGTCAGCTGCAAATTGAAGGGCTGAGGGCCATATCTGGTCCCCTCAACCCTTTTTTCTGGCTTGCACATTGTTTAAAACAAAATGAAAATAGATTTTTAGTTTTGCTAAGATGTAGCAACACTGGGCCTCTTCCCTGGCACTGTATGTCTACTGCCTCCTTTAGAAGGGACTGACAGTCTCTGTTTGACTGCGGTCCACCTCCAGGCATTCAATTATGCTGCTTGCCTGGCTGTTGGAGGAACACTGCTTGTAGATGTCAGCATCTGGCCCCTGCTTGGGCCTCTAGCCTTAGAGGGCCCCACTTTCGCCTTTTTTTGTCTGTGATCCTCCTCATGTGTCAAGGAATCTGAGAGCCCTGTGCCCACACTGAGCTTGCACTGATATTCTCCTAAACCCTGACAGCCCTCCAGGTACCAGGGATCCTGGAATTTCCTGTTCAATTGGTCTGAGCTGAAGAAGGAGAATAGGATCTGGAGGCAGGAAACCTAAGGCTGATTCATGCTGACTTCCTAGAACTAAATCAAAAGGAAAACCCCAACTTTTCACACCTAAGTAACAAAAGGACCAAAGGCTACTCCCTTTGCAAACCTCCCCCATTTCCGCCTGGCAGATGGAAAGTTGAAAGCACCTCTGATTAGTTGCTTTCCACAACCAATCAGATGTTTGCATAGTAGCATAATTTTGGGACTTCTTTTCAGCCTCTGATTGGTTGCAGAAAGCAACTCCTTGACACATGAGGAGGGGCACAGACAAAAAAAGGCTTTCTGCAACCAATCAGACTGATCACAGGCCACTACTTCATTTGCATGGAGTGCATGGCAAGTGCCTGATGGAAAACCTCTAGAGGGTATTTGGACCCCAGAGGATCCTGTAACCAGGGTCCTTAAGCCAATGCTCGGCCTGCTCCCACTCTGTGGAGTACACTTTGATTTTCAATAAATCTCTGCTTTCATTGCTTCATTCTTTCCTTGCTTTGCTGTGTGTTTTGTCTAATTCTTTGTTCAAAATGCCAAGAACCTGGGAAAATTGCAGTCAAGACCCTCTACTGGTAACACAGCCACTCCTAGGATCTGTGTGAGCCCTTGCCTGGGGAGGTCCTCCCAAGGGCAGACAAAACAGTTCTAGTGTAGGGGGCAGTGATGGTAAAGGATGGAGCTGGAACAATGTGGGCCTGGAGAGTTCACACATGTGGTAGGCCTCCCAAAGACATCCACATCCTAGTTTCCAGGGCCTATGAATATGTTACTTCCCATGGTAAGGAGACTTTACAAATGTGATTAAGTTAGGGATCTCAGGAAGGGAAGTTTATCCTGGATGATCTGGACAGGCCCAATGGAGTCACAAGAATCCTTACGAAAGAGAGGGGAGAGGATCAGAGTCAGTAGTAGATGTGGTGATGGAAGTAAGAGGTTGGAGTGATGAGATAAAGGGGCTCTGAGCTAAGTAAGGAATGTGGGCAGCCTGTAGAGGAGGGAAAAGGCAAGGGAAGACATTCTCCCCATAGGGCATCCAGAAGGAATGCAGCCCCCCTGGGACCTTGATTTTAGACTCTGATCTTCAGAAACACAAGATAAAAAATTGGCATGGTTTTAGGCCATGACATTTGTGGCTAATTTGTTACAGCAGCTACAGAAAACTAATACAGCCTGATTGCATGGGAGTCCTGCCACAAAAAGCCAGGGATGGGAAGGGGAGACAAGGTGAGGGGCTGCAGGTTCCATGTGCCTCTTGCCTCAGGCACCCTAAAATATTAATTGATAAGAATAAAATCTCAAAGTCCTGTTTTAATAAAAGACTTAAACCAAAGTCTACACACGTATACTAATTTTTAAGTGTCATGTCTGTGTGATGACTAAAATTGTAGGTATTGTTAGCATAATGGCATTTAAGTAATCCTCCCATTTATGCATTTGTTATAAAATCATTCAGGAGTGTGTTACAAAGAATAATTTAATCAAATCATGATAAACCAGATGTAAGCAAGAAAAATATTTTATTGGGGCTTGATTTCATGTATCTTTTTGACAAGCTTCAAACCAAAATTCTCTGTATCAAATTTCTCGAATATTTACATGTGTTTTCTGTTCCCAGGAAACAGACACCATAATATTTTATTTTACAGTTTGAAAATTGAGGAAATTAAAAACAGAAAATACACTAGTTCATGAGCATGGGACAATACTAATTCACCAGAAGAGGGGACTCAGTTAGATGTTGTGTTCTTTCCAACTCAGCCTCCCATCACTCTCTTTACTTCACACACTTAAAAATTTCCCCCCATCAGAAATATAATGACGTCAATAGTTTAGATATAAAGAAAAATGACTTTTTCCCTACTAAAGAGCAGTGTTAGAAATGAGTGTTTCAGAGAAGGGACAGAACAAATACCTAATAAGAAAACCTTTTCCCATAGTTCCTGTCTTATCTTAGGGGATTCTATTAAAGTTTGATTTGGCTGCACATGTACTCACCAAGGTCCCTTTGTTCACATAAAGTTCATATGAAACAAACAAGAATAAAAATCACATAAAAGAGAGTGCACCTAATAATCCTATTTTTTTTTTTTTTCTGTTCCGATGATTTAAGTTGTTACTTTGTTTGAACCATTTCATGAACCAGGCAAGGGTAGCAAAGTGGGCTGTGAAACTCACTTTAACTCAGTGGCCCACACATATGCAGTGAATTCCCTTCCGGAAGAGGCCAACTCACCACTGCTGCTGCTGAGATTCATGTACTCTCCCCAAAGGTCTGACTTAGTCAAAGCATTGACATAGTCTTGAAAATTCTGAAAAGTGAAAGATGGTCTGTTTGTTTTGTTTTACTGGGGACAAAGGTCTGGAGAAATAGGATTTGGCCCACAGGTCAGCCTCTACAGAGACTCAAGAAATGAAAAGAGAAAATAAAGAGGGAATGAGGAAAGAAACAGCATCTAACAAAAAGGTTCGAAAAGGGTTCAAGGGACCATGCTCTATACCCCTCCACCCAAAAAAGAAAATGTTCATGAGTTATCTAAAGAACATCTGGCCAAAACTGACCTGAAAAATGTAATTTCAGATGAATGTTCTCTCAAGTCTGGAAAGAAACCAAAACCTTATTATAAATATCCTAGTTGAGGTTTTAGAAAAACAGTATATGAAACTGCATTTCATGTGTTTGAGTGCAATTTAATTCTTAGGTTTTTCCTAAATTCATCCCAGGAAACAGTAATTGATAGTATTCCTGGTACAGCTTAACCAAGAGCTTCTTGTCTTTTGGACGAATCTGTCCTGTCTGCTGTATAGACCATACCTAATTTCCTCAGAGCCTCCCAGTTCCTGTCCCCTTTTGGAAAGGATGGTAACGATATTAGCACTCCCTCTTAATAGGCACTATTTTTAAATAGAAAAATCTGGAAAAGCACAAAACAATACAGAAGGTTTTTCAAATCAGCCTTTGTGCAGCTGACTTGGCTCCTAACATACCTCCCTCCTCCTAATCAAAATTCTAGATTGGAACTCATCAGCTTCGACAGGGGCCCAGCACAATGCATGCTAGACCCCAACACAGTTCCCCTCAACAGGGCTGGGACCATCTGCAGGCACTTACTTCAGCTGTGTGCCAGGGGAGATGTTCCCAAACAGAGATATTTTAATCCTCTGGAATTCAGATTTTCTTTTTTTTTTTTTTTTTTTGCCATACCAATAGCTGGTTTTAATTTTTTTTAGAGGAAATACTATAGTTTAAAAAAAGAGTTCCAAAATATTTAACAGAATTTCCAGCAATGATTATTTCTAAAATGTAAAGATTTGAAACATAATTTGTACAAAACTAAAAACCAAAAGGATTCATTCTTGCTTTTTCTTTTTTTAAAAAATCCAGACAATTTGTCACAAGAAAGTTCAGCATGTGATAGCAGCTGCAGCCTCAGTCACCCTCAGAATTGCTGTCCCTCCTCATGGGGACAGAGCTCTGCACTGAGGACAGCAACACATCTTTAATCAGCTTCTTAGGGTTTTCCTCCAAGTCCATCTTAATTGCTCCAGATTCAGACAGTTTTCACCCCAACTCATCTCTTGTCAGGTTCATGCCGCCAGATGCCAGAGGACTGATCAACTGAGCCTTGATGTCTCCTTCCAGGTAACAAATATCATGGGCAGATTCCTATCAGGATAATTGGGTATGCAGGTTGTTGAAAATGGCTTTGATAAATTTGACATCAGGAAACTTTCTGGCAAGTCCACTGAGGTGCTGATTTATCAGGGCACAGAGGGGAATTCCTTGTTTATAAAGGTGCAACATGACCCACAAGCCCTCACCAGCTTTGGTAACTTCTTGAACATAATACTTCCTTGAGACCTCCAAAACTTCTCCAAATGTATTCTTCAGTTGAATTGCTTTCCACTCAGCGAGTCTCGGCCATCTGTACATTTCAATAGCATGTTCATCCTCCTCATTAAACTTGTCTTCATCATCCTCCAGCTCTTCCAAAGTCATATCTTTGTATGTTGTCACCACTGACTGCTGGGGGATGCACTGCTCCTCTTCTGCCTCCTCTTCCAATTCTTTTAGACTTTTCTTGGTGGGTAAGATGCCCTTTTTGCCTAAGATGTCATTCCACACAGTGTCTGTGTTGGGGTCCTGCATCTTGTTTCCAATCGCTCAAGCCAGTTGTGCTGTGAAATTCAGATTCTCTAAAAACATGTTTACAATTTAAATTTGGCTGACCCTTGCAGATATGTGGGCCTAAGTCAATAAAATCTATATCATGATAAAGGCTAAGGTCCTTCCCTTTCTTAATTAAGTATGAAAAGATGCTAGAGAAAGTCTACAGTCATTTCTAACTCTTTCTCTCTGGTAGTCTTAGATCCATCTTTCATGCCAAAACTATATGTCATAGAGGAGCTGACCTGTTTAGAGCATGATTCCAATAGCAGGAAGCATATTGAAGAATATCATACTTTGGGCCTCCAAGCTGAGCCCCTGTGTGTATCTAATCAGTTCTCACATCATAAGAGAGAGAGAATCCGAAAGTCCAAAATGAGGAGGAAATGAGGATCTCTGCAAAGTCTCTCAACTTCCACTAATGCTTTGCTGCTAAGAACAACTGCATTTCTCTGCAGCAGTTTTCCCCAGCACTCCTCTCACTTTTCTGCTGCTTTATTTTACCTCAGCTAATTGCTCTTTCCCTTCAGCATGTTCCTTTCCCATTGACTTCTGTTTTTTAAGCCAGCATAATACCTTTCTTTCTTCTTTCCAGCAGCCCTTGGCCTCTCGGGAAGGCTTAGTCATTTCTGCACTACATTCCAAATCAAAATAAAGTGAACAATCTCCAGTGCCTTGGAAAGGGCTCCCTTAGATTTTCATTAAGAATGGCTTTTTCTTTCCTCCCAAGGCCTAAGATCACTGGAAGGACACGGAAGGCAGTGAAGGCTCCAGAGCTCTGTCCCTCACCTTCACGGTGGTGTTTCCCAAAGTGTGAAAGGCAAACCACTAGAGTTACTCAAGACAATTTTAGTGGTGCATAGTTATGGTGGATTATGGTTGTGTATTTGTTTTCATGTGCTTTAGAAAAAAGTATAGCGGGCATATCCAACTTCAAAGCTATTCACAGCTATAACTGCTGCTTAGGGCAGATGCAAGGTAAAAAATATAGAGAGGGAGTGGTCTAAAGAAAGACATTAAGTAAACAATAATATAGATAGAATGTGATATAGTAAAAATCGTGGAGATGGGACCTGAATGACAAAAGCCTGGGAAATGCTGCTTGGTGGAAATGACTTGGATCTAGGAAGAATGGGACATGATGTCAGCTCTGGCCATACTGCCGCCCCCATTGCAAAGCCCTGAGCTTGGGGTAGAGGGTGGGAAAGCAGCTGTTAGCCTATGAATCACCAGGCTAAGATTCACAATTTCACACCAGGGACCAAAAATACTCAGAAATGTTTCTGAATGGATAAATCAACTTCATATTATGCTATAACCAAGGATAGCATTGCCATTAAATTTACGATTAGAAGCACCCCGATCCAAAACTCTTTCAGTGTGGAGGCTAAAGCCTGCAAAGGTCACATGATTTGGCCCAGTTTCACCCCAGGAAATAGTAGCAGCACTAGAACTTAGACCTCAAACATGATTCATTCTAAATCTTTCTACTACATTTTGCTGCTAGATGTCTTTCATATGCCCAAAAGTCTTAACTACTCCTGAATATATCTAGCTAGATTTCACAGAGTAGTAGGAGATAAAATCAGAGAGGTAACACGGGATGGGGGAGATTGTGTCAGAACTTGAAGGCCCATTTGAGGACTTTCGGGAGCTCAAAGGTGAAGCTGATAGCTGTATCTAGACACTAGAGAATTAGCAGTAAACAAGAGACAACAAACTTTTCCATTGTAAAGGTTTACATTTTAATGGAGGAGAAAATCTAGAATCTGAAATTGCAAATCACCTATGTCTAAATGCCAAATAAGTAATGGCCCAGGATGATAGGATCCACACTGGGAAGGGTTTCCATGGGTTATCTGGCCAGCTGGGCTTTGATGGCCTCTTTCAGCATTTCCCACACTTCTGCTATATCCCAACAACCAAAGGCCTCCAGCCGAACAGCTGCATTTTCCTTGACCAATTTTTTTCTTTTTTGAGACAGGGTCTCCCTGTGTTGCCCAGGCTGGAGTATACAGTCATAGCTCACTGTAACCTCCAACTCTTGGGCTCAAGTGATCCTCCTGCTTCAGCCTCCTGAACAGCAAGGACTACAGGTGTGCACCACTAAACCTGGCTAATTTTAAAGTTTTTTTTTTTTTTTGTAGAGACGAGGTCTTACTATGTTGCCCAGGTTCGTCTCAAATTTCTGGCCTCAAGTGATCCTCTTGCCTCAGCCTCCCAAAGCACTGGGAATACAGGCATGAGCCACTGTGCCCAGCCTCTTATCCAGTTTTTAACTCCTCTCCTCTTCCTAAGTAGAAGGGGAGGGAGGGAGAAAATGGGAAAAAACAAACTGGCCAGAAAGAGAAAGGAGCGGAATCAATGGAAACGATGATTCTCCTACGGAGTATTTTAAATCCTGAGCTATGCCAGACTAAGTTACCTGTGTTAATATTTTATTATTACATTATTAAATTGACAACATAACTGCATAGTAATCATGACTAGCCACTACTGAGAGTTTGCTATGTGCCGGGAAGTAGCCTAGACAGTCTGACCAACTTGATCTCACTTATTCCTTACCACAACACTATGACACAAGTACTATTATTTTTCATTTCACAGAAGAAGAACTGGATGATCGGAGAGGTAAAGTTCCACATCCCACAGCCAGTAAATGGCAGAGTGCAGTCACAGATGTCAGGATGCTGGACTCCAAAGTCCTGGCTGTTCGTCCTGTTCAGGGAACTCCCCTCCTCAACAGGAGGCAACAGCTAGCTCAGGCTGTCCAGTCAATGCACCATTCACACAGGATTTCCCTCCTTGCAAGTGTTCTTCTCAAGAATAGGCCCCCTCACTGACCCTGTCCCTTTCATCACTTCATTGTCTTTTTTCTAACCTCTCTGCTCGGTGCTCCATGTCCCCTGGTTACTGGGGTAATGGATATCTCGGTGGTTTTTGCTAGATTTCCATGACCATTGTGGTCTGCCTCTATTTCCCAGCACTTCTCAGCCTTTTAATTCTCTCCTCATTATTGAAGCCAGCATGGAGCAATTTTTCAAAACATCCAATTAGCAAGTGCACAGAAGGAACTGGGTCCATAATTAATTAATGATTCTAAGATGCAACAAAGCAAAAGCAAAGCCAAGGACGTGGAAGGCACCAAAAACTGAAACTGCATGAGGAAGATGTTCACATTCAGGATCCCTCCCGGGGAAGGACAAAGAATTAAACAATGTGCTCACTGATTCAAATCCCTAAAGCACCTCTACATGTCCTGGAATTGAAAAGACATCAATCACTGGGTGACAGTCCCAAGTGGAACATCTTTCCCCTCCACGATGAATGACTGCCTCTGTTGTAGTGGTGAACTGATTCTTTCTCTATTGTTTTTACGAGAGAAGCTTGGCCCCTCTTTCGTCTCAAAATTGTTCAACTCCTTTAGTGACAGTCTTTCTAGCTAGATGGTCTAGCCTCTGGGATTTCTTGCTCTTCCCCAAGCAGAAGTCAAGTTAATATACCAGGATTTAAGAGATCAAGCTAGGATGACTGTGGAGACAGAAAAAGGGAAAATACTAGAGAAATGCCCGGATTCTCAGATGTACAGTTGCTATTCTAATTTGGAGAAGAAAGGAGGGCTTGGATGGAAGTCTACCCAGATCAAATTCTCGCAGACATCAACTCGTTCTCCAACACACAGGGTGAAGTGTAAATGACAAGGGAGTGCTGGCACAGTTATTAGTCAGATTGCTGTCTTTTCATTAGGAGGAAATAGGGATTATGTTTGCTTTTGATTATTATGAACAGTAGTTGCTGCCTGAAAGACTAGAGACAACAAAACAAATAGCCTGAACAGTATTATAGCAAGTTCCTGCATCTCACAGGACATCATGATATACTTGCCGTTAGTGAAAATTAGAAGACGTACATAAACCATGACAGTTGTAGGAATCCTTCACTACTTTTTCTTACCTGCAGCCTAATTTCCTTTTGGTTCTACATTGTGCTAATGCCAGCTTTCAGGACTTATCTCCGTACTTAAGGGAGTATATCTAAACCCACTCTACCAAGCCACAGACTAAGCATTTTGCTTAATACCATGGCAATGGATACAAGCAAAGTTAGATGAGAAGGAAAATAAAATGTCACCAGGACATTTACAAGACATAGTACTTATTGCTGCTGCTGCTCAAATCAAGTAATAGTAAATACTATTATGCATGTTGCTAAGCAATGTCACATTTTCAGTCCTTAATAACTGCATTAGTAACACAAGATGGGACAAACTACATTTTGACATCAATGAGACATTTTGCCTTCTTTGAATAATCAGCCTAAGCAACTGATGACTTCCAGCACAAAGCGAAAGTGGTTATCTTTTCTCCCCCGGCTAGGATATGTATGAGAGCTCCGTGGTAAATTTCCTATTGGAAAGACTAAGGGTTCTCTCTGCTAACCCATTCCCCCACAAAGTCTTCAAGTCTTAAGTAAAAAATAAATGAATTAATAAATAAGTAACATTCTTTCCCTGAAATGTCTCCTCTCAGCTATTGTATATGCGTATGTAGCAAGTGCTAGAAAACTGTGAATTTTAAATACAGTTAAAGATTTGAAGTAAAATGCATCTACAAATATATATCCTTCAGATTCAAAGATAATACTGATTTGAAGGATCTTATGTGAAGATAATCAACATTGCAGCAGTCCCAGATTCTGTTATTAATGACAACCCTCTGGTTTACAGATACTAGAAGGTTGCTTAGGGTGAGTTGATAACTAATGACTTCTTGTCCCTCTCCCCATGTTACCCAGCAGTCCCTGATTACCCAGAATTCCCAGTTACCCAGCATTCCCCTATTATCCAGCATTCCTAGTTACCCAGCATTCTCTTGTTACCCAGAATTCCTAATTACCCAGCATTCCCCCATTTATCCAGCATTCCTGGCTACCCAGCATTCCCCAGTCATTCTGCATTTCTCAGCTACTACATAAGCATTAGTCAGAAACAGTCTGCAAGAAAATAACCTTTTCAACAGGATTTTACCAATGGAATTCTGGAAGCTTCCATCTCATTAGAGGAACAGTATTGCATAAAAGATACTATGTATGAATATTATAACACGGACCCTGGAGGCAGACTCCCTAGGAGGAATCCTGATTACACAATTTCCCATTTAAGTGACTTTGGGCAAATTAATGTCTTTGTGTCCCTTTTTTTCCTCACCTGTTACTGCAATGATTAAATAAGTTGATATATATAAAGTACTTAGAGCAGTGCCTCCTTCTGGCTCCGGGGAAGAGCTGTTTGAACACCTCCCCATTAAAACAAGCAAATACTGCAGTTAGTAAAGGAGAAAGCTGACTCCAGAATGTATCCTTAGGATCTATATTTGTTGCTTTTATATTTCAGAGGAAGCCACTGATCTAATGAAGCTAGAAAATGCTAAATTTTGAACTCCTATAACATCAAACTGTTACTAATTATGGTTCTGGGCATATGCCATATGTTTCCCAGAAATAACAAATGTTCCACGGAAAAGTCAGTGGCCAAGGGTGGGAAAAACATATAGTAAATGTCCTGTTTTTCTTGGCTGTTAACATTAATATAACGAAACATTCAGTGAAAACTATGAACATTCAACTGCAACTTCCTACCAATTCAGAAGACATTCTTGAACTACTGAAAGTGAGAGTTGTTATGTTCAAATAGCGTTGTCAAGTAATTTATTAAGAATCTTGCATTTTAAACTTTGAAAAATGTTACTCTGACCCATAGAAATTACACTGGTAGATGCTAAACTAATTCCATGTGATTCTCATTTTCAGAAATACAATTTTAGACTGTTCAAGAGTTTCAGTATTTCTCCTCGAGCTGCATAATAGAAAGCCATTTTGGTTTTAAATATAATTTTGTTTTTTACAGGGGTTCCCTTGTACAAGGAACACATTTCTCTCATACAGTCTTGCTATTTAAGAGGCTAATTGTTTTAGATTTCTTTTAAGCTTCCTTTATTTTACTGAAGTGAACTTGAAGTAAGTGAATTTTTACAACTATCTAGTGAAAGAAAATTAAATTATTGATCAAGTGATCTTTATAAGGAGGTCATACCAGCACCAGGAGGCTAAGATTATGTTTTCTTTTAGTAGATTTTACATTAAAGAGCGTGTATTTTAAAAATAAATCAGCCTGATAGTCCCATTTATTCTTATTTTCTGTTATAAGTAAAGGATGATGATCCTATAGGTGTTAAAAAGTGATCAAGATCTAATCCAAGCTACTTTGGAGGCAGGAACTGCTACTGACAGAACCTCTGCATGTAATCAATGTGCTGTTATGTGAAAGTCAATGCCATGTCCTAGAATTATGATGATGAAAAAAAGCAGCCCTAGGTTCTGTCCTCATGGAGCTTAGAGTCTAAGACAGCACTGCTTAAAATGTGGTCTATAGACCAGTCTTATCAGACTTCAATAAGGCAAATACAGATACTGCAAGTAGTTGTCAATAAATTTTTATAGCAGCTGGATATTGCTGCAGCATCCAAATGTGTAATCAAGTGAACTCATCTCATTGAATGGGGTATGGAATGGTTTGGAGATTGCCAAACTTGCATGGTGAGTTTCCTGTGGTAGATTCTAAGTACTGGTAGTCACAGACAGAAGGACACCTATTGATTTGTGATGAATTGGAAAGTTTTTCAAAACTGAATTCTCTCCCAGATAGCATGAAAAGCACTACTCTAGTGCTTTCAAAGCATTATACAAAAAAAAAAAGAGAGAGAGAGTTTAATTCCAACTAAGAAAATTTGAGAATATTTTGTCAAATAAATGATTCTTAAGAGTGGATTAGAATTTGAGGGGTAGAAATCACAACATGAGAAGGGCTATGGAGGCAGAAAAGTGCAAAGATGACCTGGGCTACCTCCTTCATTATGGCTGGAATATGATATGGGGACAAGGCAAAGGGAGGTAATGGAGATAAATGTGAAAAGATGGATTGAAGCCAGTTACTAGAGGGCCTTGAATGTCATGAAAAGGAGTTAGAACTTTATTTTTGAGATAATCAGAAGTCCTTAATATTTCTGAACAACATCATGACGCAAAAGAAGCTCTATTTTTTCCAAATAATATTGGCTCATTTGAACTATATGTGACACTTTAAGGCAGGAAGCCTTTAAGTGAGGTGAACAATAACAGTAAAAAGGAATTTCACTTTCATAAAACCACCTAACAAAATAAATATCTATTAAAGTAAAAAAATACAAATAAAAAGGAATTTTATTTAAAAATAATCTCTTTAATGGTGTCATATATTACTACATGTCTAAGTACATTTTTGCAATTTGAAGTCTTCCCTGCACCACAGCACAGTAAAACACCACTTTAGAAGATCTAATCATGTATGATTGAAGTAATTTTGAAATACCATTTCTTAGCTTTACAGTGACAGATAGAACACATTCTTCCCATTTTCAGAAACTTTGATTAAGCCACAGATAATATGGGAACATTAACCAGTATACTATTATAATAAATTACACTAAAATGTCAAACACCATCACCAAAGGACACAAGAGCAGCACTTTTTTTCTCTCTGTTATTCTCAGCTTCCTATAAAACTAGAATTGATTTCATTAAATGTTCCTCATTTATGTCTCATTTAAATTTGGTGCCAAGGCACCAAAAGGCTCTTAATTCTTGCAATTGACTGAAGTGGAGTCTTTGTGGCATTAAGACTCTCATAAACGTATCTTCTTCAGAAACAGCTGAACCACTAAGTAAGATTTAAACTTTGAGGGTAAAATTTTCTAAGGTTTTAACAAATGAAATGAGACTCCCAGAAAAACGTATTATCACATTAGAATTTCACACACTTGGCTGAGTAAATATCTAATTATTTCAATCTTATAATTCTGGTTTGATAATATCATCTTCAATATGGATGTGAGAATTACAGAACTATAAAGATACTATCCTGTTACACTGAAAACTATACACTTAGAATTGCACACATTTGTGATACAACTACAATACAAGGCTAAAACAGAGCAGTGTGAGTCATTGATCAGGATGCACTAAAGCAGGGGTGCTCAACTGAGGGTGATATTTGCCCTTCCCAGGAGATATTTGGCAATGTCTTCAGATGGTTGTCATGACTGGGGCATATACTACTGGCACCAGGATACTGATACTGCATACTGCAATACATCCTATAATGTGCAAGACACTCCCTTCCAGAAGAATTATCTGGTTCAAAATGACAATAGTGCTATGTTGAAAAAAACTTGTACTAAAGGATCACATTAACAACATGTCCATCATTCCTCCCAGTTCTAAGATTCTTGGCATATGCTATGGTCTGAAAGTTTGTGTCTGCCTCCCTCCCCAAATTCATATGTTGAAGTCCTAACCCCCAAGGTGATTATATTAGAAGGTGGAGTTTGGGGCAGGTGATTAGGACATGAGGGTGGATTTAGTGTCCTTATAAAAGAGACCCCGGGGTCTCTTTTCCCCTTCCACCATGGGAGGATACAGTGAGAAGGCACCATCTATGAACCAGGAAATAGGACCTCAACAGACACCGAATCTGCCAGTAACTTGATCTTGGTCTTCCCAACCTCAAGAACTGTAGGAAATAAATTTCTGTTGTTTATAAGCCACCCAGTTTATGATATTTTGTTACAGCAGCCTAAACAGACTAAGATAGCATATACAGAAATAATCACTTTGATTCATACAGTAGGAAAGTCAGAAACAAGGAGGTTCCTGAAGATTAAAACAGATAATTATTATGTCTCCCTTTGATATAATGAACTACTTATATCAAACCCTCTTCCTTTTGCAAACAAGACCTGAAGGTAATCCTCACCGGTGCCCTGGTGTAATTCCACTGATGTCAGTAATACTCTCTATGTAGCTGTGCAAACATTGCATCAAGAAGTCTTCCAGCAGACCTTTATAAAAGACAGGCACAGTTGAAAACCTCAAATAAGGTTCCAGGCATGTATTGTTTTCTGTGTTGTAAGTCAGTAATGGCTTTAAGAAGCAATATGAAATAAGAACTTTTGAGAATGTGGGAGAGAAATCCCTCTCCTTAACTGTGTACATTGATTCTAAGATGTGAACCTTTTCTAGACATGCTAAATGTGCAAAATGTATAAAGCATATTAAATATATAATAAGGTATCATAAGGCCTTTTGGTAAGAAAAAATAGAAAGAGGTCAGACACTTAGGGATGCCAACACAGAAGGATTGCTTAAGACCATGAGTTCTAGACTAGCCTGGGCAACACAGTGACACACTCTGATTCGATAAAACATACAAAAATTAGCTGGGCATGGTGTTGTGCACTTGTAGTCCCTGCTACTCAGGAGGCTGAGGCTTCAATAAGCCAAGATTGCATCACTGTACTCCAGCCTGGGCAACAGAGTGAGATCCCATTTCAAAAACAAATGAAGAAAATAAAACCAAAGAAATAGACTCTGAAATGCTCTCCCTCTCAGCTCCTTCTCCATCAGTGTTAGACTCGGTGAGTTTCATTTAAGTCTTCGTATTGCTCCCTTCCTCCCCCCCTCACCACTCCAGAATGAGGCACAGGGAGGACAATGGGATCACTATTGTCTCAGAAACAAGAATAAATTAATACAAAGCCTGGTTTCCCTCTCTTGAAATTTCTCCAAAGTCTTTGACTGTGAATTGGGTACTCTGAAGGACATCTGTCCTGAACATCTCTTAGGACTTCTAGAGCATATGTCTTTATTTAACTAAACAGAAGAATAACCACACTTACATGCAATACAATTTATACTTGAAATCATTTTTAAATTGTATCTAAAGACCTACACTACTTACTTATAAGCAAAAACTTAGTATAAAACCTATATATTGCTTATTGGCATATTGTCTGCCTGTTCCACTAGAATTTCAGATCCACGGCAATAGGGATTTTTGTCTTGGGTATATTGGCTGGGTGAGTAAATGAATATCTTCTCCCTATCAGCAGAGTCATTATACAATTGCAAACTCCTTTTATTTTTACAGAAGACCACAGGACTCATTTCCTGTTATAAACTACTCATGTTAGTTCATTTATTCATTCTCTACAAAGTCTTTCATGACTTGGCTCCTGCCACCTCTCTAGCTTTCCCCCATAGGATGCCCACCTTGCTCTCCAGCAACACTAGCTTTGGCTCAATTCTTAGTAAGCTCCATGCTCCCTTCTACCTTAGAACCTCTGCTCTGGCCATTCTTCTGGCCATCTCCCACACCTTCAGATTTCTGCCTTCCCTGATCCCCACTGAGACTAGATGTGGTACCTGCATTTTATAGTCTCATAGTTACTTGTTTTTGCTGTTGTTGTTTTCTATCATAGTACTTAACACATTTGTAAAATGTATTTGTGTGATTATTTGATTAACTTTGCTCCCAACCCCACTCTTCTCAGCTGTATGCCTTCCTGTCCCTATTAATATCCTGCCATCTAACACAGTGCCTGTCACACAGCAAGTGCTCAATACATAGTCATTGAACAAATAAATGAGTTATGTTTCTAGAAACATAATCTGTTACCAAATATGTAAGTCCATGTTACACCATATCATTCTTCCCTAGGGCTCAAGTTAGTAGGTACTTAGTCAACATTTGTTGGTTAACTGAAATCATCATCCATCTCCAGCAAACACCATTCTCGTATGTCTATATGACACTAAAAAATTTGTTGCAAAATTGCTGGAAAATAAACTACTCTCTTTCTATTTTTTTCTACATACTAATACAAAAGGAGTTTGTTTTTGTTTTTGTTTTTCGACGAATTTATTAGCTGTTTTGGAATTAAGAACATGACTAGATGGAAAATAGTTGGCAGGGAATCAATTACTCGACTGATGAATATTTGTCTCTGTGGCTATATTTGAAAACATCTGGAAGCACACTTTCATTATCCTCTGAATATTTGGTGTCTCGTGCTCTCAGCCTCTGAGATAATCTCTCTCCATATTATTCCTAAATGAAAGGTATTCTGTTGACAAAATCAATGTTTTTTGACAGAGGGGAATTTGTGGGACATTGAAAATACAGAAGAATGAACTCCTAAGCTAAAAGGGCTAAAACAGCTTTCATTCTTTTAAGAGGAGAAGCAAAGAAGTCTTTAGTTTAGAAAACCACAGAAAAATGAAATTCCATGTAACATCCTATAAGTAAGAAGCTAGTCACATAAGGAGCCTTGGGAAGAGTACAGATTTCCTGGTGACCCGGACAAACCATCCTGGCTTAAGCAGGCTAAAGAGAGATATCCAAACAACAGGAAATCAGTAATAATTGTAAACCTAGAGTCTATTCATATACCTTGCTTTCAAATAATTTCTTTACATGTATTCCTCCCATCTATGGTTATCTGGACTTCTGCCACTAGGCAATTTTTACTAAATTGTCTGAAATTCTTGAACAAAATCCCAAAAAGCCCAGGAAATTTGGGCAGTATTTGCAAAGTCAGGCCATTCTTATGGAAAGCACCTGTTAGGAAGTTTAACCTCTATTGAAGAGGTCATCCTCTTCCCTGCCTGCCCACTACTCTCTCGAACCCACTAATAGTCAAGCAGGGAGTGGCTTCTTCACTGCCCCAAGAGCTTTTCTGTCAATTTCTCGTCCAAATCATCCTCGTTTGTGTCTGGCAGATGCTGCAAACCTGCAGCATGAACTCTCGCAGTCTCCCTTTGCTCCATGTGAATGAGAGATGAAGTCTAGCTTATCTGGAGCTCACTCTAGCAAGGAATTACCTGCCCCTGAGACAATAAACACAGAGAAGGACCCAGGTGCTGCAGGAGGGATAAAAATGACTAGAAGCCAATAGCATCATATTGATTATCCACACCTCCATGCCAAGGGGAAGTGTTCTTATCTTAAATCCTACTCAAGCTTTACTGTCTTTAGGCAAAAACACACATTTTCCTGTTATGCTTTAGCTTGATGTCAGAAAGAACCAAGGAACTAAAGCAATGGCGACTGCCATGTCTCAGGTTGTGATATCCATAAATAGTTCAACCAAATTATCTCAAGAAGAAGGAGCTTCCCAGACTGCATGATCATTACTAGTTACAATGCACAGCTCTACCTTGGCCTCCAGGAGAAATGCAATAGGGCTGAGACTTAGTTCTCAATGCCATGAGGAAAGAAAAAACATTAGATTTTGCTTAACGTGACTTCAAATATTTAATTACTCTTCTATAGATCTCATTAGAAGGGCTGGACTACCAAATTTGGAATAAAAACTTTTCACTTTCACTTTCTTATTATATCTAGGTGAGCCATGTTGCTCAGGTAGTAATTAAACCATAGAGACTTAATGGGTGAAAAGGAAGTGGGATAAAAAGAGCTAAGTCTACTCAAATTTCATTTGATATCAGTGTATCTGTCCTACCCCCATTTATTTTATTTTCTCCATTTGTTCCTCATACACAACTGTTTGACCAAATAAATATCAGATTAATCTTCATGACTTTTTTCCAAACAGGCACAAAACGTATTATTGAGGTCTAAGCCATATGACTTTGCCTGCAGTTCTTCACTAGCTCTTGTCTGGGGCCATTAACTTAGTTTGAAAAGTTTCCAAGAAATTCAGTAGATTTCCTTTCCTGAAAAGCCAATTTCCTAACTGTTCAATGAGATGGCTTTTGAGACTCATATCAACAAATTAGGAAAGTAATAATGTTCCTCTTCTAACAGGAAATTCACTATTGCTGGTGTTGCTGCCCTAATTATACTATAATAGAATTTCAAAAGAATCTTTTTTGAATTAGAAAACATCTCATCTACTTGCTGCATAATATCCTCTTCAATCCTCTATACTAAATGAGTCCATTTGGAAAGTAAGGAGGGGTATAAATTACCTTTTTTCCAGGAATCAACAAGCCAGGTTTTTTACTCCATTATCATATGTTCTGTTTTGTTTTACTAAATGTCTTACACTTAAATAAGGTTTCCGTTTAATCAGTCATTAAAAAAGAGAACAGATTTTTTTTTTTAATTAAAATGGGTGCATTTTCTTTTCAGTAACATACACATTCATCAAGAGTTAAAAATGGAAATGGCTACCCCATGACAAAGCTTATTTTTCTACTTAGCAAATACTAATATATAAACACACAGAAACCTACCTAGGATACAGCTTTGCATTCTGAATCATAATTTACACAATTTAACCCTTTCAAGAGATTAAAAAACTAACTCACAGTATGCAGTCACTCAATGCCTGGGATCTCGGGGCCTTCCTCAGTATGGCGACAGATTTTAACACCAGGAGATCAGATGCCCTGCAACCGAGATCACTCATAATTAGTGAATATTGTACTTGAACATTTGACAGCTCTGTAAAAGTTTTGGTGAGACTGTCACTTTTATTTCTTTTGTAGTTGCCTTCACAAACAGGAAACAGGAAATACAACTCCAAGAACACTGATGTATATTAGCCTAATTGGTTTTTGGTTCAAAGTACCCAGGAATGAGTCTTGTAACCCAGGGGTAACAGGCACAGTCCCCAGAGTAGGAATCAGCTCTGAGCATCTCACTGTCAACTCCTCTGGACAGATGCTATGCAGACAATTTATTACAGGGAGAAACAGGCATGCTGAGTAACATTCAGGCCTTATGGCCTTAATTCAGGAAGGATTATAAACAGTAGAATAAACTAACTTAAATATAAATATATACATATACACATATATTAAATACTATATTATTTAACTATATTTCAATTATTTAAAAGAATAAATAATATGTTAAAGTAATGTAATATATATAATTTTTCCTGGAATATATATAGAAACTATCACTTAGGAATCATTTGGTTACGAGTAACAGAAAACCCAGCTCAAACTCACTTATACAAATAAATAACAAAATAAGGAAATATTTGGTTCATTGAGGTGGGGAAAAATCCCAGAAGTAAGAGTGGTTTTAGGAAACCACAAGTTTGTTGTATCATTTGATTCTAGACAGTTCTCTTGGTACAGGTATTCTTTGTGAATTGGCTTCACCCTCAGGCTGTTCCCCTTCTGGTGCAATAAAAATGGTTGTAGCAGTTCAAGATCACATATCTATCATCCCAGAGGATAGTGTCAGCGTCATGGCAGTCCCAATGAAAGTTCTGAGGTCATTCTGATGGCCCGTTGCGGAATCGGCCACTGTATTTTGGGGTCTCATATGTCAAATGGCTTAAACTAGTCAAGGCTTATCCCTGGTGGTAAGAGTAGGGTCAATCCAAACAAACATCACATAGAGAGACATTGGGGGTACTTAGAGGAAAGGGAAAGTGGGAAGGGCATCAGCAAATGTCCACCACAACAGTGCTTCACAATAATCTGAAGACTGATATTTGAGGATGTCTTTGTATAAAAATCCTAGTACTCAGGTTATCTGCAGATGTCCGAAAGAGAATGAGTGGAAGTTCAATAGATATTGATGACCCAAGGCTCTATATTTAGCTGGATTTTCTTTTTTTTTTTTTTTTTTTTTTTTGCAGAGTTAGGGAGACAGAGTTTCACTCTGTCACCCAGATGGGAGTGCAGTAGAGCAATAATAGCTCAGTGTAACCTCAAACTTCTATGCTCGAGAAATCCTCCTGCCTCAGCCTCCAGAATAGCTGGGACTACAGGGATGCCCCAACATGCCTGGCTAACTTTTCTTTTTTTAATAGAGATAAGGGCTCCCTCTGTTGCCCAGGCTGGTCTCAAACTCCTGGCCTCAAGTGACCCTACCACCTCAGTGTCTCAAAGTGCTGAGATTACAGGCATGAACCACCACACCCAGCCTGAACTTTCCATCGACATTGGATTTGCTCTCTGAGAAAATAGTTCAGAATATTTCCACTCTGTTTATCAAGTGCATTTTACAGTGTATGAAGCACTCTTACCTTTGATCTTCTATTTTGCCATGAAAACAACTCTGTCAGCAGTGGGCAGGCATCCCCACTGGAAGCTTAGACAGTGGGGCAGACACTGCCAGTTGCCTATCCAATCACAAGTCTACCGTTTTCCCTTACAGAATCTTGATTTTGTCCAGGGCAGGAATTTGCTGTGTTAAGATTCAGCTAAGAATGGTGGTCAGGTGGAACAATTTTGGTTCTGGAGATGCAAACAAGCTGAAGTTACTAGGTAGGGCTCCTGGAAAAGTGCTTTCAAAGGACACTGGCATTCACTTTTTGTTCTTTGCCCTTCCTCTTCATCATGCCTGCAACTCTGATGCAAAGCTGGAGGAAGAGCTATCTCTTGCAGTCATGAAGTCACAAGCATGAAAACAAAAGCCACATGCTGTGAATGAAGCCTAAACTGAAAGAAGGAGCCACTGCACTGGGCCTGGCTTGCCTCCTTCCAGGCTGTTATATGAGAAAAAGTAAATCCTATTTGGTTAAGCCACTGTGGAAGGATTCTTGTTACAGGCCACTGCACATAATCCTAACTGATACAAAGAGGTTTCTCAACCAGGTGATGACAGATCAAGGCTTAAACACAAGTCTTCCGACTCCCTGTCCAGTGATATTTCTAATAAATTGCATTACCTCTTTAAAAGCAGAACCCATACTCTGAATGCTATACAAACAGGCATTTTAAATGTATGCTTTTTTTTCCCCCAACAAATAGCTTATTTAAATGATCTGAGACATAGCTTAAATGGTGACAGGGGATTCATTGCTTTTTGTTTGTTTTACTTTTTAACGTGAGGCACTCAAACATTTGCAAAAGTTCTAAAGCAAGAATGCCTTGGCTACAGCAAAGAAAAGCTAGGTCATTTTACCAAAATTTATTTCAAGGCTACCTAAGGAAGAATTAGCCAGCTTCCCACATCTTGTGGATGAGGGTTTTCTTCCTTGATTTTCTCACCCACTCAGCTATTACAAAATAACAGGGTTCTCATTAAGTGTGGAATAACTGAGCCAAAAGTAAAGGAGGAACCATACCCAAAGAGTAATTCCAGAGGAATTAAAGATTTAGTTGTAAAAAGCAAAAGGTTTAAACTTTTAGAAGAAAATATAGGGAAACATCTTTCTGATCTTAAAATGGGAGAGAAGTTCTTAAGGCACAAAAGTGTTAACCATAAAAGGAAGGCAAAGTTGATAAATTCGCAACCGTAATATGAAGAGCTTGCATTCATCCAAAGGTACAATGAAGAAAGCAAAAACATAAGCCAATATGTGAGACAAGTTTGCAACACTTGAAATGAACAAAAGACCAGTATTCAGGTTATATAAACATATGTTATACATCAGTCATAAAAAGACAACACAATAGAAAAAGAATGAGCAGCAGATCTGACAGGCACATCACAGAAGAGAAAAATATGAATGGTGAATGGTTGTAGGAAAAGATGAGCAACATCATCTTTAATTAAGAAAATGCAAATTAAACTGCTAGTGGGGGTAGAAATTGATATAACCACTTGGAACAATTTAACCTTGTCTTATGAAGTTGAATGCTCTCCTACCCTCCATCTGAGCAAATCACTCCTATGTACATTCTCTAGTGCTATGGTTTGAATGACAGTGTCCCCTCCAAAATTTATATTAAAACTTAATCCCCAATGCAACAGTGTTGAGAGATATGGCCTTGGGGGTGATGATTAAGTCATGAGGGCTCCACCCTCACAAATGGGATTAGCACACTTATAAAAGGGCTCCAGGTTGAAGGGAGTGCCCTCTTTCCCTTCTGCCCTTCCGCCATGTTGAGGACACAGCATGTATCCCCTCCTGAGGTGGCAACACTCTTGGAAGCACAGACTAGGCTTCAGGAGACACCAAACTTCCTGAACCTTGATCTTGGACTTCCCAGCCTCCAAAATGGTGAGAGATAAATTTCTATTAGTTATAAATCACCCAGTCTCAGGTATTTAGTTATAGCAGTACAGACAGACTGAGACATCCAGAGAAACTTTTGCACACTTCCCAGAAGACATGCATAAACATGTCTTTTTCGAAACAGCAAAAAGCTAGATTTAACACAAATGTCCATTAACAGGAGAACAAGGAAATAACTTAAGTGATAGTCATTAAATGGAATATTAGATAACATGGAATATCGATAAACCACAGCAGCATGCAATGGCTTGGGTACACCTTAGAAACATAATGAATGAATGAAAGCAAGTAACAGCCAACTACACAGAAATGGTATCTTTTTCACATATAAATAATTATGCCCAAGAATACCAAGAACGAACAATATTTGTGTTGAGGCAAACCCATATGTAATTTTTTTTTACAGTTCCATATTATTTTATCACACATGTACATCCATGTTACCATCACTACAATCAAGATACAGAAGTGTTCTATCACCACACAGAACTCCATCCTACTACCATTTTATAGTTATACTCACCCCTTGGGCCCCCATTCCTCATCTTTGACAATCACTAATCTGTTCTCCATCTTTATAATTTTGTCATTCCTATAATATTGATAAATAGAATCATGTAGTATGTGACCTTTGGATGTTTTTTTTTTTTTTTCCACTCAGCATAATGTCCTTTAAATTCATCTAAGTTGTTGCATGTATCAGTGGTGTTTGTTCCTTTTCATTGCTGAGTAGTATTCCATAGTATGACAGTAGTACAGTCTGCTTAACCACTTACCTATTATAGGACATTTTGTTTTGTTTCCAGTTTTGGGCTATTAAAAATAAAGCTGCTAGGAACAATTATGTACAGACTTTGTGTAGATAAAGTTTTAATTTATCTGGAATAAGTGTCCAGGAGAGTGATTCTGGGTCACATAGTAAATGTATGTTTAGTTTTAAAGAAACCACCAAACTATTTTCCAGAGTGACTCTAGCATTTTATCCTCCAGCATGGTATGGTAATTCCATTTTTTTGCATCCTCACCAGCATTTGACATTGATATGGTTTGACTATGTCCCACCCCAAATCTCATCTAGAATTGTAGTTCCCGTAATTTCCATGTGTCGTAGGAGAGACCAGGTGGAAACAATCGAATCATGGGGGAGGTTCCCCCAACCAGTTCTCATGATAATGAGTGAGTTCTCACGAGATATGATGGTTTTATCAGGGGCTTCCCCCTTCACTGAGCACACATTCTTCTCCTCGATGCCACCATTTGAAGAAGGACATGTTTGCTTCCCCTTCCACCATGATTGAAAGTTTCCTGAAGCCTCCCCAGTTATGCTGAACTGTGAATCAATTAAACCTCTTTCCTTTATAAATTGCCCAGTCTTGGGTATGTCTTTATTAACATAGGAGAAAATATTTGCAAAACACATACCTAGAGAATACTAAAGAACTTTGTCCAATCCACAAACACAAATCCAATCCACACTTCTCTACTATTTAGATACTTTTTGATTACTTCTATTGGCATTTTGTAGTTTTCAGCATATGAATCCCATAAATGTTTCATTAGATATACACATATGTAGTCCATATGTTTTTGAGAGATTGTAAATGATATTGTATAATTAATTTTGATATTCATGTGTACATTGATAGTATATAAAAGTACAATTGATTTTGATATGTTTATCTTACATCCTGCAACCTAACTAAACTCATTTATTAGTTCTAGGAGGTTTTTTCTTTATAGATTAAATTGAATTTTTCTAGTAGACAATCATGTCACCTGCAAATAGGAATGGTTTTATTTCTTCCTTTCTGATTTGTTTGGCTTTTATTTGCTCTTCTTTCTTTATTGCACCATGTCGAACTTTCAGTACTATATTGAATAGGAGTGGTGAGAGCAGTCATCCTTACCTGATCTTATGGAGAAAGAATTCAGTCTTTTACTATTAAATACAATGTTAGCTATAGGTTTTTCATATACACTCTTTATCAATTTGAGGGAGATTTCTTCTATTCTTATTTCTCTGAGAGTTTTTGCCATGAATGTTGTTTAAGTTTGTCAAATGGGTTTCTGTACATCAATTAGTGTGATTGTGATTTTTTTCTTTAGACTGTTTATATAGTGAATTACATTGAGGATTTTCAAATATTGAACCATTCTTTTATTCCTAGAATAAACCACCCTTGGTTATGGCATATAATTACATTTATATATTACTGAACACTATTTACCAGTATTTTTAGGATTCTCACATCTATCTTTATAAGAGTAGTTAGTCTCTAGTTTTCTTTTATTGTGCTTTTTCTAGTTTTGGTAGCAAAATAATATCAGTTTCATAAAATGAATTGGGAAATATTTCCTCATCTTTTATTTTCTAGAAGAGGTTATAGAGAATTGGTATTAATTATTTTATAAATGTTTTATGGAATTTTCTAGAGAAACCATCTGGACCTGGAACTTTCTGTTTTGGGAGTTTCTAAATTACTAATTCAATTTCCTCAGTTACAAGACTATCAAAATTATCTATTTTATATTGTATGAATTGTGGTAGTTTGTGCTTTCTGGAAAATTGCTTCATTTCATATAAGTTGTCAAACTTAAATGTGTAGAGTTATTTGTAGAATGTCCTTATTATTCTCTTTGATGTCTGCAGGTCTGTAGTGATGTCCCTTTTTTAATTCCAGATATTGACAATATGTGTCTTCTTTCTTTTTTGTCAGTGTTGCTGAAGGTTTATCAATTTTCTTTTCAAAGAACTAGCTTTTTGTTTATTTTCTTCATTGTTTTTCTCCTTGTAGTTTTATTAATTTCTGCTTTTATCTTTATTATATCCTTTCTTATGCTTACTTTGGGTTTATTTGGCTCTTTCTTTTTCTAGTTTCTTGAAAAACCAGTTTCTTCAGATAGGAGCTCAGATTATCAATATGAGACCTTCCTCTTTTCAAATGTAAGCATTGTATTAGTGCTATAAAATTTCCTCTCAGAACTGCTTTAGCTGAGTCACATAAATTTTGATGCTGTATTTTCATTTTCATTCACTTTAATGTATTTTTTTATTTCTTTGAAACTTCCTTTTTGACCTACAGATTCTATTTGAAAGTTCGTTGTTTATTTCCAACTGTCTGGAGATTTTCCTGCCATCTTTCTGCTAGGGATATCTAGCTTGATTTGATTACAGCCAGAGAATACACTTTGTATAATTTCAATTCTTTTAAATTTGTTGAGGTTTGTTTTATGGTTTATGGTATATTTTGGTATACATTTTGTTAGTCAATTCTTCTGTTGTTGGGTGGATTGTATAAATGTAAATTAGATCTAGTTGGTTGAGAATGTTATGGTCTTCTCTATGTTTGCTGATTTTCTGTCCAGTTCTATCAGTTATTGAGAGAGGTGTGTTGAGGTTTTTAACTTTCATTATGAATTTGCCTATTTCTTTTTTCTGTTCTATCAGTTTTGTTTCACATATTTTGCAGCTCACATTTTTGGGTATATATTTAGGGTTTGCATGCAAAATAAGTATGTTTGCTATGTCTTTCTGGTAAATTGGCCCTTTTATCATTATATAACGTCCCTCTCTGTCCTTGGTAATTTTCTTTTCTCTAAAGTCTTCTTTAACATTAATATAGTATTCCTGCTTTTTAAAAAATTAATATTTACATTAAAAGATTTCATTAAAAGATTTTTTCATTCTGTAATTTTTATCCTCCTATATTGTTATATCTGACAGGAATTTCCTATAAACAGCATATAGCTGGGTTTTTTTTAATCCATTATGTCCATCGTCTTTCATTCGTATATTTTGGCCACTTATAGTTAATGTAATTATTGATATACTTAGGCTAATATCTGCCATTTTTGTTGTTTCCTGTTTGTCCTGTTTGTTCTCTACTTTTTTCCCTTAATTTTTATTTTCTAGACTTATTGTGGGTATTTAGGACTTTTTAAGAATTCCATTTTTATTTATCTATAGTATTTTTAGGTATATCTCTTTGTCTTGCTTTTTCAATGGTTGCTCTCCTTATTACAACAAATATATACAACTTACCAGAGTCTATTGGTAGAATTCTTACCTCCCTTTACATTCCTTTACTCTTCCTCATTTATAAAATAATTTTCTTAAATATTTATCTATGTACAAGAACTACATCAGATAGTGTTATTTTTTGCTTTAACCATGAAATATAATTTAGAAAACTTAAGAGGAGAACGAAAGTTTATTGCATTTACCCCATTTTTGTTCTTTGTATTATTCTTATCTCTTCCTTTTTTTTTTTTTTTTTTTTTTTTTAGATGGAGTCTCACACTTGTTGCCCAGGTTGGAGTGCAATGGCGTGATCTCGGCTCACTGCAACCTCGGCCTCCTGGGTTCAAGTGATTCTCCTGCCTCAGCCTCCCGAGTAGCTGGGATTACCAGCATGCACCATCACACCCAGCTAAGTTTTGTAATTTTAGTAGATATGGCGTATCACCATATTGGCCAGGCTGGTCTCGAACTCCTGACCTCAAGTGATCCACCCACCTCAGCCTCTCAAAAAGTGCTGGGCTTACAGGTGTGAGCCACCATACCCACCCTATTATTTTCTCTTGATGACACACGTTAGGTAATTTTTATATTCCCATAGATTCCTGCCATTTTTTTCTTCAGTATTTGATCTATTGCTAAGATAGGATAATTTCTACTATTCTATTTACAAGCTCACCAATTCTTTCCTCTGTCCACTCCATTCTCATGTTAGCCCATCCATTGAGTTTTTTTTTTTTTTTTTACTTCATTCATTACATTTTCCTAGAAATTGGAAAAAATAATGAAGTAAGAAAAGAATGCAAAAAGGAAGCCAACATGTTTTTTGAAGTAGTAAAAGGAAACAACTTCTTTCTGCTTCCTAAGAAATGAATACATTCATGGGTTGGCCAGGGGTCCAGTAACCATGCAGGCTAATGTGACTCATATTTGACTGGTCCTGCTCCTTTCAACAGCCCTCTGTTAGAACATGCCCTAGAGTTCCCCTACAGAGCAATGTGGCTACTCTGGGCAAGGCTGCCTCCAGCTGACTGGACCCACAGCCGAGGCAGGAACAAGCAGTGTTGCAGCGTTAAGCCATAGCTTATCAGAGTGCTGCAGAGCTTTCCTCCTCTGGCCTTTTCAACGCCGGCCCTACTCATTTTACTCTCAACCTTCAGTTCCCTCAAATCCCTGACTGATTCCATGGCTTTTTATACTTTTCTCTCCCCAGCATGTGCTTCCTCCTAATTTCTGCTTTCTGCTTGCTTACCTGGCCTCTGACCCATTTTTGCTTGCGTTATGACATTGTGCACATGTGTGGATTCCCTGACCCAGCTCTTCGGCCGGGACCCCTAATCTAACTACACACCACCTAGACATTCTAATGGTTTCACTTTCACCAACAACTGCATTGCTCTCCAAGGCTAACGGAGTGAAGACCTTTCTTTCTTCTCTGAAAGGCAGGGGTGGAGAAGATCGATTTTAAAGGCCCACAGCCTCTACTCTCCAGGACATATTTCTGTGAGGTCACCAGCTGCTTCTTATGTGTGCTCCTTCCGTCCCAAGCCCAGCACGTGGAGGCAGGACAAGAAATGAGTGGGCAGACAAATCAACACTGAAAGGCTTGGTAAATACTAACAGCAAATACTAAAAATAACTACACCGCAGTGGTTTACTTTTAGGAATTTTTTTTTTTTTAAGATGGAGTCTCACTCTGTCACCAGGCTGGAGTGCAGTGGCATGATCTCGGCTCACCGCAACCTCTGCCTCTCGGGTTCAAGTGATTCTCCTGCCTCAGCCTCCCGAGTGGCTGGGACTACGAGCATGTGCCACCACGCCCAGCTATTTTTTGTAATTTTAGTAGAGACGGGGTTTCACCATGTTGGCCAGGATGGTCTCGATGTCTTGATCTCGTGATCCGCCCACCTCGGCCTCCCAACGTGCTGGAATTACAGGAGTGAGCCACCACGCCCAGGCTATGTTTAGGAATTTCATTTGTGCTTTTGCATTGGGGCGAGAGCGAGGGAGAGAATGAGGACTGTAGAGAAGTTGGAAATGTTGCTGTTCTCTGGAGATGGAGCTACTGAAGACCTTCCCTGGGTAGACAGCACTCCTCCACCTCCTCCCTGAAACACGTCTCTCTCAGCCTTCCCAGGCTTCCTCAGCTCTGCAAATGCCTCCTCCCTGTACCACAAAGGTACCTCTGCTCTTACCAGCAGAGAGGAAAAGTGGCTAAGAGATTGCAGGCTGTTTTGTTCCTCAGTCTCATCCTCTCTCATATGCATGATAGCCTGGCTGCCTTTTGATCTCAGCTTCTAAAAGAAAGAAGGGTGACTGGGGTTAGTGTGTGTCTCCTGTATATCTGTGAGTCCCTTGTATGCTGGGTGTGACATGGCAGAGCCATTAACCCCACATGACACAATCTGCAGACACAGACTCCAGACTAGGAATCCCACACATTCCCCAAAATGCCCACTGTTGCGCTCCTGTAGGACTAGGAATGAGCATAAATGGCCTTGATCCTTTTAAGGCCAGGGTACCCTGGTTGAATAAAATGAAGGACAGTAAGCCTGTTCAATTCTGTTTCTGTTATTTTCCCTTCCCTGGTGAGTAATTCAGCTATGCTGTGAATCGATAGGGATCTCTGGAGCTGGAAGGAGACACAAAATGAGAGAAATAAATTGCTCCCAGTTGGATGAATTATAAGCACCTTTGAGCTCCTCATCATATCTATCCTGTGCAATCAGCAAAGGAGTATTTTGAGCCTGAGTTTCCACCCCCCTCCGCTCCCCTAATCCCTCCTTCATATCATGCACTCTCTAGCACAGTCTGACAGCCAAAAGAAACAAAAGGTCTTCCTTCCCTACTCTCAAAATCGCCACATCTTTTCCCATCTCCCCCCTTCCTTCCTTCATGACTCCAGTGAAGAGGGAGCATCCTTCACGGAAAGGTTAATCCCTCCGTTTATATCCTGCTCTCCCCTCCAGCGTCATCCACATCTCACTCCATCCCTTCACCACCAGCCCTCTTACATCTTCAGGATACCACCTCTCTGGGCTCCTTCCCCAAAGCTGGAAAACAGCCTCGGCCTCTGTGATTCTGCAAGACTTCCTTCTGTTTTATTACCCTTTACAATTCTCTCTCTCTCCTCTTCTCCGTCATGCATCCCAAAAGAAGGATCTAACTGATTATTTTCATCATTCTTCCTATATTTACTCAACCTATTGCAGCCAGACCTCTCTCTGCTTCCTGCAAGGTCCCTACTGATTCCCAGGTTGCCAAATGCAACAGCTTTGAGCTTTCTGCTCTACCCTTCTGAACCCCACTCTGCCCTTTGATTCTGTGACAGTGCAACATCCTGGTGCTCCTGGAACCTATCTGTCCATTCCTAGACTCTTCCAGTTTCCTCCTCTTTTGCCCATTCCATAAATAAGAGTAATCCCCACCAACAAAGGTGGCCACATTTAGCAAAAAAAAGATATAGAAAGCGCAATTAAATTTAAATTTCAGATCAATAATGAATAATTTTTATATTGCATGGAACATTCTTACACTAAAACTTTATTCTTTGTTGATCTGAAATTCAGTGTTAATGTTAACTGAGCTGCCTATTTTTTAATCTGACAATCCTACCACAGTTGTTTCTTCAGAGCTTATCTCCATTCTCTAACTTCTTCCCTTGTTGATGTTTTCTATGCCCATGGCTTCTATGATTTTCTTTTCTCAGATAATTCCCCAATTTTTATCTCTAGCACCAATCTCTCTCCTCTCCTATTCTCTCTCTCTCTCTCTCTCTCTCTCTCTCTCTTTTCTTCCCTTCTCTTTTCCCGGGGGGTATTTTTTTGACCCCTCCACTTGCTTTTCTATCTGGACTCTCTATTTCTTCCCTTCTCCAGCCTCCCAATCACTTCAACTCCAAATTCAGGAGGCCAACCTCAGCAAGTGGCTGAGCACTTATTGGTTTTACCCTAACCAACATTCTCTCAGATGTATCTTTCCTTCCATTTCCATGGATGCCACTGACTTCAGGTCTCTGTCATTTCTGTAAGTCTACAAACCATCCCACACTATTTACATTGCCTTCTGACTAGTCCTCCAACTTCTACTTACAACCACTCTCTACCCCTCCACATACCACCACTCAATTAACATCCTAATTAAAGTGCAGATGTGGCCATGCCACTCGCTTGATCAAGGAAGCTTCTGACTGGCTGCTGGTTAAAGTTGAAGCTCCCTAGCCAGGATCCAGAACCTTCAATGAGCCTTCTTTCTCCTCTTCTCTCCCTGTGGTCTCCTCTATGCACCCCAAATTCAAGGAGCATCAGAATATGATTCCAGGGCCTCCCTATCTCTATTTGCTGACACTCAGACTTAGATGTAGACTACTTTGAAGGAGACTCATACGGTTTCTGCATAAATAGATGCTCCATAAATGCTTGCTGAATTAGTGAAGTAAGTCAATTTGAGATTGACCACATTAACAGAATGAAGTAATTAAATCCATGAATCATTTATGTGATTCATTTATGCAAATGAATGCAGTTTTTCACAAACTCATTGTTTGCTTACCATCAATTATGGGTGATGTCAAGTTCATGTAAGTATCTAATATCTCTATGATGTCAAATCACAGCTGGGCCCTGATGGAACTCCACAGGGCAGAGACAGACACAGACCACACCTGCTGCTTCTCTCAATTTACTTTTTGAACTCTAATCCCTTCCCCATTTCCCTCATTTCTTACATATAATTCTTTGTAAACATCCTTGAATTTTCTGATATATAATCTCCAAACAACTGGAAGTTCTAAATCACCGCCAAAACCACATTCTGATCCAAGAACATCTGGGTGCTTTAATCACCTAAATCAGAAGCCTGCAACCTCTTTCTGCAATAGGCCACATGGTAAATATTTTTGGCTTTGCATACCATACGGTCTCTGGTTGCAATGACCCAACTCTGCCATTGAAGCATAGAAATGGCCATGGTTGACACAAAAACAAATGAGTGGGCCTGTGTGCCTATAAAACTTTACCTGCAAAGCAACCAGCCAGGATGCCAGCCACCGTTTGCTGACCCCAGCCTAAACCAAGCTTCTGATGAATGATTTACTTAGTTTTCCTTCCAAACTATACCTTTCATTGTAGTCACTTGATTGGGAAAAACATCAGAATTTCAGTTGGTGTAGTCTTTTCATGAGATCATAGTTAAACTAAACTCAGGACTACAGAGTTGATCAAGAGAGAATAAGGACTGGATATTTGAAGGCCGCTTTGGGACTTTCCTCCTAGCCTAGTGGACATCACCCCAGGGCAAGGGCATGGAGAGGCCAGATAGGTGAGCAGTCCGCTTTTAGGCGCAAGATTTAAGGTGGTGCCACAAAAGCATAAATCTACATAAGTAACATTTTAATGCAATGTTTTAAAGAAAATCAAAATAAATGAAGACATTCATGATGAATAAAATATCATATTTTAAATTAAGACAGGATCGCTATTACTGATTTCTTCTTTTGCCCTGGGTTCCAGTGTGACTCTGCACAGCACTGTTATTGATCCTATCTTTATTTAAAACGTTGATCTTTTGTCCATCATGGATGCTTTGCATTCAATTTTTTAAAAACATTGTGCTAAGTGCTATTTATTTTGATTATGGAGTTTTTGGCACCTTCTAATTTTGCACAAAAGCAAATGTCCTACTCACCTTCTCTAGTCTCAGCCCTGCAACAACCTTGTCATCATTGTCAACATCTATGCCCATTTAGGAGAATTATAGGCAGCTGTTTAATGTTACCTTTGCACTAGATCTTTCCTCTTGGCTACTTTGATGACATTTTCACTTATTTGGATCCACCCCATATGCAGGTAAATTTGAAACATGTAGAAACTCTTGTGTCATACTCTCTAGAGCCACTTCTTAAAGGATATGTTAAAGAGAGACATAATATGTTAAAGAGAGACAATAAAATATGAGTTTTATTAAATTTTATTATTTTATTTTATTAAATAATTTAATAAATTGTATTATTTTATTAAATATTTCATTAAATAATTTTTAAAATTCCTACTAAGTGCCTAGTGGCACTTAGTATATTTTATTAAACTCCTACTAAGTGCCTAGAAGCACCATGCTAAAGGACTTTGTATCCATCATTTCATTTAATTACGACAGCCCGCAGAGGGGATGGGACAGGAGGCAACAGAACATTATTTCCAACCCAGTGCTAGGGAGAAGATGGCAAGTGCTCCACTTTGGAAAGAAATTACATTTCATGCTTCTCCAGGCAACTTCCAAGGAGTCATCAGCCCATGTGAGAAGCACGTCTGGTATTATATCTCTGTAACAAGATGCACAGCAGGCACTTTCAAGCATTTAAAATACTTGAATGTGCAAAGTTTCACAGTTGGTCACAAGTTCATAATAGCTATGTGCCTCTTTTATTGGGGAGATGCCATGCCATGTTGGGATTCCACAAGGCAGCAGGGCTCCCCCATTCTTTAAAATAGAGCAGCTCAAAAAACTCCTCTGGCAATTTTAACTAGGCAAGAATAGAAAACACCCCAGGCAGAGTGTGAGAGACCAATCTTGTAAACAGCAGGACAGCAAGGTGTAAACAAGAATGGAAAGAAAATATACAGCCTTTTAAGAAATCGTTGCTTTTGACAAGGACAATAAGATAGGAATAAATTCAGCCCCGAATAGCATGGAAAAACAAAAGCTCAGAGAAGTGTTAAATCACATGCCAGGTGGCTGCAGGAATTCGCAATGATCCATTCCAATCTGCCAACCCGTCCCTTTTGGCATCCGGCTGGATTTTACACAGGCTCTTCTTCCAGTTTTATGTGCTTGGAAGTTTTGAGGGGAGGGTGTTGTTTGGTTTTTTTCTGAACAAGCAGCAAACCCAGCATTTTCAAGACTCTCGCAACTTTCCTAAGTCACATGTTTTTTCTTCCTCTGACCCCACAAACAATGTTGTTTTGGAGAACCACAAACCACAATATTTCCATCTTTCATTTCACGGAACCATGTTCTTGCCTGCCGTAAAAACATGTTCACATCCTTGTACTAAGTCTTAGTAAATGCATCATATGATCGCTAGTGTCGTTAGAAGATTTCATGCAATAAAACTCCTGCATCTTCTACCCTTTCAATAATTCCACCAATTATTAAGCACTAAGCATGTACTCATACTCATGACCTGAAGATAACAGGAATGAACTGTCAGATCCCTGCTTGGAGGACCACATAGTCCAATGGAGGAGAGAGACTTAGAAATAAACAGCTACAATAAGGAAGGAAGCTACCTTTATCCCTCGAGCTGGAGAGTGATAATGTGCATGGGTTTATTAAACAAAAATTTAAAGAAGGTCATTATTTTGGATTAGGCTCCTGCACTAGGCCCCAACAGACCAGACCAAATCAAAATGGAGTCACTTGTGCTAAGTGCCACATCATCAAACTGAACTTTGAAATGGGCCAGTTTTCCAAAACTCAAGAGATTCATAGCAACAAATCAGAAGAGGCCCAGTTTACCTGAGCCAGCATAATAAAGAAGTCTCCTCTGTTTTAACTCTATAAGGAAAGTGATCTTTTTCAAGGTGGTCTTTGAAATGACTGATCTGCTTTTTGTTCCCTGTTTCTGCTTTCTTCAGCCTTTTACTGCCTATAAGCCCCCTCCTGTTGAGCCCATCAGAGCACCCATTCTATTTTATAGAATGAGATGGTGCCTGAGTCTAAAATCACAAGTAAAAGCCCAGTCAATTTTTCAACTAAATTTATTGTAATTTTGTCTTTTGACAGGTTCCACTCATACTTTTCAGCACTCCTCAGCAGGTTGCTTCCAAGAATTGATCAAAGGATGAAGTATCCATCCTGTGCAGGCACAGATACTGGACAACACTCAGTGCTTCCCATGAACCAAAGAAATGTCCTCCTGTGAAGCCCTCCAGCCTCCTGCACCTTCATCACTGCCTTGCTCCATACACCTGTTCTCAGCCTCAGACTTCCACACTGCCTTGCTCAAGCTTATTGATGGCACAAGTGTCATGCTACTTACTGTGTACCAAGAATTGCATATAATTATCTCATATACTATCTCATATAATTATCTCATTGAATTTTCATAAACACCTCAGAACAGGCTTTGTTATCCCAGCGTTATTGATAAAGAAAATGAGCCTCTGAAATTTTCAGAAACTTGCCCAAGGTTAAACAACTAGTATAGAGAAACTGAGGCGAGAACCCAGGATTATGTGATTAGAACACCTCTTAAACAGTACATTCATCTTTCTCCATAGGCATGTTTAGTGTAACGTCCCTGCTAGGTTATTTACATCTTAAGAACAGAGATCAACATTTCCGTTTTTTAATAGTTCCTAGACAGGGTAGACCCATAGCAAGCAAAGCATGCATCTACCTATGTGATGTGATTTAAGGGAGGCTGGACAAGGATGGGTTAATCATGTTTCCACCACTGCCTATCATGGTGCCTAGAATTTCACCATTGGGAGGGCATTATTTTGGGCCTGAAGTCTTTCTAGTCTTTCTAGTCTCAGGATCACTCTCTGAGAACATGATTGCCCTAGGAGGAGCAATCCTACACTGAGACCTCAGTGAGAATAAAGATGTCAGAGAATGAGACACAGGAGAAATGCCCAGAAAGGAGCCTAGGGCCTCTGAGATGGGAAAAGTGGTCCTGAGAAGAGGATGGGAGGTTCTAGGACAGGTGTGTTCTAGGAAGTTTTGCTTGGCTGGCCCCATCTCTGTGGCCCTGAGCACAGGGCAGGGCAAATGGAAGGTATGTAAGTTTTTACTTGACTTGAGGAAACAGTGTTTTGATCCGATGTGAGAGGAGGAGGTATGAGGGATGGTGGCAGGTGGGCATCGAGTGCTGAGGTCACCAAGTACTGTGATGGCATAAAAGACAAGAAGGCAGGACCTTGCCCTCCAAGAGCTTATAGCGTCTGGAGAGAAAAAGTATCAATAGCAAACAATGGGGAAATAAGACAGGGATGACCAAATACAGAATACATATGTAATAGGAAATCCCAGGAAAGGAGAGCTTAGAATGAGAGGAGGTAATTTCAGGGACACAGGGTCCCAAGAATAGTACCAAATAAAGAGAAATAACAAATGAGTTGGTGAATGTCTGTCTTCCCAGACTGCCACAGCCACGTGCTACCTAGGCACTCCCTAACAAGGAAATCCAATGTGGATTTAATCACTGTAATACAGAAAGGATGCTAGGATGGTCTAGAAACAAAATGGAAAGACAGATATAATGTACAAAGATACTATTTATAAAATGCATTACTTCAAAATAAACCCAGCTCTTTTGACAAAAAGATCTAGTGGTTGTTCTATTCACATAATAAATAGACCCAGAATTTTGGTAAAAGGTGCGTGTACCAGATTTATATATTAAGATATGTGGCAAATATATCTAATAAAACCACTAAGCAAACCTAAATCCCTGGTGCAGCTCAGTTAAAACCATGAGAAAGAGCTCTGATGACCACTACAGGCCAATGACCTTGAGAAAACCTAAGACTTTCCATGAATTTAGCCCTGCTCAAGAATCATTTCGCTCTATGACCTTCCAGCTAAAGATAAATGCACTTGCTCTGAGCTTTCACTGAATGCCTCCTTCACAAACAGGAAAGGTTACTGCTATTTACACTAATCTACTTCCTATTTTCAAAAAAGTCCCCTTTATTTAATTCATACAAAGAAAACAACCCCAGGGAGGAAAGAAGGAAGCAGGTAAGCTCTGACCTTTATGTGCTAAATGAGTTATTTTACCAGTAGCTACAGGTGATCATGTTCTCACAATGCTTAATAACAATCCTTTGTACCCTTTGGCACAAGAGGAACCAATAGCTACAGCCTCAGGCCTATTGTGAACGAGTAGAAAAAAGAAAAATACAGGCATGTAGAGACTTGGGGGAAAAAAAAAAAAAGCAGGGGGGAGAAGGAGGCCACAAGAAATCCTTCCTCTTGTGAATTTTTTTTTTCTTTTTTATTTTTTTGAGACAGAATCTGACTCTGTTGCCCAGGTTGGAGTACAACGGCACGATCTCGGCTCACTGCAACCTCTGCCTCCTAGGTTCAAGTGATCCTCCCACTTCAGGCTCCCTAGTACCTGGGACTACAGGCATACGCCACCATGCCTGGCTAATTTTTGTATTTTCAGTAGAGACGGGGTTTCGCCATGTTGGCCAGGCTGGTCTCGAATTCCTGACCACAAGTGATCCGCCACCTCGGCCTCCCAAAGTGCTGGGATTACAGGTATGAGCCATGGCACCCAGCCCCTCTTGTGAGTTTATTAATTAAATGATTGCAATATATATTTCCTTTTCATTTCATCTTGGCTACTAATGAGCTGCGTTTCCACAGGTTACCTGCTTTCTTCATGGTGGCTGCATATCTGAGACATAAATAGCAAAGGTTTCTGCTTCAGTCCCCTAAGAGGTTTGTAGTAACCTCTCTGGATATTCATAGACACAGTGATGACATGATCCAAACCCACAATTAGACACAAGGTCTAATAAGGGATCTTGTGCTTTATTTCCAGATGCAAGCAGAAACTTGCACTTCAGATACCTAAATAGAAGGATTTCTGAGACAGTTTCGTGTTCTAAAGAACAATCAGGAAAAATAAATATTTTTGAGGTCCTAAAAATCTGGGTGGTGATTACAATGCTGGAGCCAAACGGCCATGCCAGTATTTTTGTAATTCATATTTTATAAGAAAGGATTCAGAACTCATAAAAAGAAACTAGTAGGGCCGGGCACGGTGGCTCACACCTGTAATCCCAGCACTTTGGGAGGCCGAGACGGGCGGATCACGAGGTCAGGAGATCGAGACCATCCTGGCTAAAATGGTGAAACCCCATCTCTACTAAAAATACAAAAAAATTAGCTGGACGTGACGGCGGGCGCCTGTAGTCCCAGCTACACGGGAGGCTGAGGCAGGAGAATGGCGTGAACTCGGGAGGCGGAGCTTGCAGCGAGCCGAGATTGCACCACTGCACTCCAGCCTGGGCAACAGAGCCGAGATTCCGTCTCAAAAAAAAAAGAAAGAAACTAGTGAAAAGAATTATTGAATACATTGAAAATATGAAATTTACAAACATCATGTAAAATATTAAAAAAACTAAACAGTATCATTGTATTAATAATTATTGGCAGGCAGAATTTTAAAATATAAGCATTAAAAAAACTAAACAGTCTCAAAAATGAAAAAAATTAAGTCATGAAAAGTTGAAAATGAGATCATGTTATTTGAACTTTCATAAAATGAGTTATTAAGGTGCATAGACATTGGTGCTATGGAGTTGAGAACAATATTTTTGTGCAAATTTCCTCACTAAAAAAGAGAAAGTATTAGTCAGGGAAATGATGATGTATTTATGAGCTGTCTCCAAATCTTTTTCTCCGACTCCTTCATCTTCAGGTAATCCTAATTCTCACTTGATAACTTTGAGGAGTATTTAGAAGTATTTTTTAACAACTTTGTTGGGGGGAAGAGGTGAAATCTATTTATTTACCTAGAGCTATAGTTTGCTTGAAAGCAAGAAGCAGGCATTTCTGATTTGCCTCTCCTTTAGTTTGCTCATCTGTGGTGGAATCCCAATGCCCAGCCACATGTATCTGTTTTGTAACTCTCATATTGTAGTGGACACACCCTCAGGTGATCCCCACTGAGTCATGTCTTATGTAATCCCCTCCCACAGAGTGCAGGCACAACCTGTGACTTGCTTTTTAGCAAATGGAATATGGCATAGTCAATGCTTTCATTGAATATTTCACTGCCTTGGTGTCTCAGCAGGTTGCAATGGGAGTTTCTCCTGCAGAGGTTGAAGGCATAAGCTGTCATGTTGTGACAAGCCTGTGAGACGCCACGTGGGAAGAAGCTGTGGGCGATTCCTAGGACATGAGAGTGACCCAGGTGACTGCCAGAAATAAAGTGGGAACCTCAGTCCTACAATCTCAGCTGGATTCTGCCAACAGCTACGTGAGCTTAGAAGAAAAAAACCCAAGCTCCAGGCAAGAACACAGCACAGTCAAGACCTTGATGACACCTTTCCAAGACCCTAAGCAGAGGTCTAAGCTGTACTTAGACTCCTGACCCAAGAAGATGGAGCATAACAAATACACATTGTTTTAAGTCACTATATTTGTGGCAATTTGTTATGTAGCAATATACAACCAACACATGTCATAATCCACTTTGCACTCAAATAACAGCCATTCTTGAAAAAAAGTTCTGCTTTGCCAATTATTATTTTCTTCCTGCTGTTAACAATAACAGAAATATAGCAGAATGCTTCATACATATGCATACCTTTATTCAATTCAAAACTTGAATGCAGAATATCATTCTCCATCCGTGAGTCTTGAAACATAAATGAATTGGATTCAACATTTTTCAAAATATCAAAATAGTTTCATTTTGGTACTTAAAAACTGGAAGGTATACCCCCAAACCAGTTTTTGTTTGTTTGTTTGTTTTCATTTTTGTTGTTTTTGGTTTTGGTGTGTCTACTTAACTGTTCTGTTTTGCTTTGAGACAGAGTTTCGCTCTTGTTGCCCAGGCTGGAGTGCAATGGTGTGATCTTGGCTCACCACAACCTCCGCCTCCTGGATTCAAGCGATTCTCCTGCCTCAGCCTCCTGAGTAACTGGAATTACAGGCATGCGCCACCATGCCCGGCTAATTTTGTATTTTTAGTAGAGATGGGGCTTCTCCATGTTGGTCAGGCTGGTCTCGAACTCCCAAGCTCACATGATCCACCTGCCTCAGCCTCCCAAAGTGCTGGGATTACAGGCGTGAGCCACTGTGCCTGGCCTACTTAAGTGTTTTTTAAATAAATGTTTTATTTTCAAACAGTTTTAGATTTACAGAATTATAAAGATAATACAGAAAGTTCTTATATACCCCATACTCAGTTTTCCCAAATATTAACATCTTACATTAGCATGGTACATTTATCACATTCAATGAACCAATGTTGATACATTATTGTTAACTAAACTCCACACTTTAGTCAAACTTTCTTAGTTTTTACCTAATGTCTTATTTTTGGTCCAGGATCCCACATTACATTGAGTCATCATCTCTCCTTAGGCTTCTCTTGATTGTGACTATCTCTCAGACTTCAGTTGTTTCTGATGACCTTCACAGTTTTGAGGGGTACTGGTCAGATATTTTGTAGCATGTCACTCTATTAGAATTTGTCTTATGCTTTTCTCATGATTAGACTTAGATCAAGTATTTTGGAGAGGAAGATCACAAAGGCAAAGTGCTCTTCTCATCACATCATGTCAAGGGTACCTACTACCAGTGTGACCTGCCACTGCTGATGTTAACCTTAATCACCTGGCTTGAGATAGTGTTTGCTCGGGTTTCTCCATTGTGAAGTTACTTTTCCCCATCCCTTTCTTTACTATACTCTTTGAAAGAAAGTCATTCTGTGCAGCCCCCAGGGAGGGTTATGCTTTACCCTCTGAAAGGCGGAGTATCTTACATACATTATTTGGAATTCTTCCACATTATCTTCATTTATTTATTCAATCATGTATTTACATCAGTATAGATATGTATTTTGTGCTTTAAGTGATATCCTAATTCTAACTTTCTTTGCTCGGATTTTCCATCTTTGGACATTGAAAGTACTTTCGATTGGGTCCTGTATTCTTTTCACATACAACCATCATTGTGGATTTTTATTTTGTGCACTCCTTTACTTTATAGCACTACAAGATGCTCCAGGCTCATCTTGTATATTTTCTGCCACAGTCTTAAATCAGCCATTTCTCCAAGGAACCCTGGTTCATTTCATCGGAAAATAGTATTAGAAACGAAGGTATGGGAAATAGGTATGTATTGTTTGCTTCCAGACAAAACCAGTTTTTCAGTCTCTAAATATGGGATCTTGGAATGTCCCTATATTCTTAATTTATTTTAATGTATTTGACAAACATTTTTGCAGTGATTACCATGTGCCAGGCACTGTTTTAAGCACTTTGAAAATATTAACTCATTTAATCCTTGTAATAACCTCCTAACAACAAGATAGGTGGTATTAGTCCCATTTTATGGACGAAAAAAACAAGAAACAGAGATATTTGGATATGTCCCATAGTCACCCAGATAGTAACTGACAGAGCTGAAACTGAACTCAAGTGTCTGGATCCTGATTTGGAGCTAACCACATTGGAGTTAGATTTGGAGCTAATTCCTACATTGCCTTGCAGTGGTGAGGACTTTGCAGAGCTGTCACACAAATTGATGAATTAATTCACCCACACATTCATTCTCTAATACAAATCTGTTATGTTCCCATTAGGTGCCAGACTATCTGATATCTGTTAATTGGTGCTTAATGCCATTTGAGATACCTCTTGGAATATGACTCAATTTAACATAAAGGAGGAGACTATTGTAATGTGCCCCTTGAGAAGACTCTGGCAGCTGCCTGGGATGAAGATGTTATGTAAAAACTACTCCACTCAGTGGCTGCAAATATACTTTATTATGCTATAAGTAATATTCAAAGGTGATAGGCAGGCAGTACCTTATTTACTTCATTTCTATTTATTTATCATTTCCATAAATTTTTTAAAGGGTCTTTAGTATCTTTTATATATATGAAACTCCCATTCATTATGCTACTATTCTTGATAAAACATTTGAACAGAATGGTCTCTTGTGAAAACCACTGAACAAAACTGAGATTTCTATTTATAGCTAAGAAGAAAATTTTAAATGTACACTTACTTTCTGACTGTCACCAATGAGTGGTCCCAGGAGACCAAAGTTGAGATAATCTGAAAGAAAACATGCAAAACAATAATGGTGAATGCAAATATCTTTAAGAAATCTTTGTCCTGAGGTCATTATCCCACCTATTTTAATGGCAGAACACAGGGAGACTGATGTCCCATGACATGGTTTATTACTTGTTAATAATGTGTTTTGGAAAAGAGAGTGCAGGTTAGGGTGGATGTGAGGTTCAGCAAAATGGACTCCCTGAGAAAAGAAAGCAGAGACTGAAACAATGGGGAACCTGGAATGGACTTCTTGTTAATATTTATAATTCCTTGGAAGAGGACATGAGAGTTAAGTAAAGGAATACTCAAGAATGTGGGCCTTCATTTTCAGTTCAGAGCAAGTACCAGATGAGCTGCCTACTAGATATCAAAGTTTAGGGATATCCAAAAAGAATTATCCCACCAAATTAAGCTTCACAAAAGAAGGTTAAATAAATAAAATATTTAAATAAAATATTAAATAAAATATTTAAACAAAATATTTTCCAGACAAGCAAGTACTAAGGGAATTCGTTACCACTAGACCAGCCTTATGAGAGATCCTTAAGGGAGTTCTAAACATGGAAACAAAAGAATGATACTCGCTATCACAAAAGTACTGTTAAGTACATAGCCCACAGACTCTATAAAACAACTACAAAATAGAAACTACAAAGCAACTAGCTAACAACTTATGATAGGATCAAAACCTTACATATCACTATTACTTGAATGCAAATGGTTTAAATGCTCGCACTTAAAAGGCACAGAGTGGCAAGTTGGATAAAAGAATGAGGCCCAATTGTCTGCTGTCTTCAAGAGACCCATAGGCTCAAAGTAAAGGGTTGGAGAAAGATCTACCATGCAAACAGAAAACAAAATGAAAAAAAGCAGGAGTTGCTGTTCTTTTATCAGATAAAACAGATTTTAAACCAACAACAGTGAAAAAGGACAAAGAAGGGTATTATATAATGATAAAAAGTTCAATTAAAGAAGACTTAACTATCCTAAATATATATGCACCCAACATCAGAGCACCCAGATTCACAAAACAAGTACTTCTAGACCTACAAAAAGACTCACACAGTCACACAATAATAGTAGGGAGCTTTAACACCCCATTGACAGATCATCAAGGCAGAAAACTAATAAAGAATTTCTGGACTTAAATTTGACACTTGACCAATGAGAACTAACAGACATCTACAGAATACTCCATCCATCAAGTATAGAATATATATTCTTCTCACCTGCACATGAAACATACTCTAAGATTAACCACATGCTCAACTGTAAAGCAAGTCTCAATAAATTCAAAAATATCAAAATCAAAACCATACTCTTAGACTATAGTGCAATAAAAATAGAAATAAACTCTAAGATCTCTCAAAATTGCAAAATTACATGAAAATTAAACAACTTGCTTCTGAGTGGCTTTTAGTAAACAATAAAATTAAGGCAGAAATCAAGAAATTCTTTGAAATAAATGAAAGCAGAGATACAACATACCAATATCACTGGGATGCTGCAAAAGCAGAGGAAAGTTATAGCAGTAAATGCCTACCTCAAAAATTTAAAAAGATCTCAAATTAGCAGTCTAACATTAAACCTAGAGGATCTAGAAAAACAAGAGCAAAGTAACCCCAAAGCTAGCAGAAGAAAATAAAATCAGAGCAAAAATGAACAAAGTTGAGACCCAAAAATTCATATGAAGAAGCAACAAAACTAAAAGCTGGTTCTTTGAAAGGATAAACAAGATTGATGGACCATTAGCTAGATTAATGAAGAAAAAAAGAGAAGATACAAATAAGCACAGTCACAAATGACAAAGGTGATATTGCAATGAATCCCACAGAAATACAAAAGATCCTCAGAAACTATTAGGAACAATTCTATGCATGCAAACTAGAAAATTTAGAGAAAATGAGTAAATTCCTGGAAACACACAACCTCCTAAGGCTGATTAGAAGGAAATTGAAACCCTTAACAGACCAGCATCAAGTTCTAAACTTGAAGCAGTAATTTTTTAAAAACCCTGTTAATCAAAAAAAACCTCAGGACTAGATGGATTCACAGCCAAATTCTACCAGATGTACAAAGAAGAGCTGGTACCAATTTTACGGAAACTATTCCAAATAATAGAGGAGAAAGAACTCCTCCCTAACTCATTCTACAAAGCCAGCATCACTCTGATACCAAAACCGGGCAAAGACACAACAACAAAAAAAGAAAACTACTGGCTAATATCTCTGATAAACAAAGAAGCAAAAATTCTCAACAAAATACTAGCAGACTAAATCCAATAGCACATCAAAAAGTTAATTCACCATGATAAAGTAGGCTTCATTCCTAGGGTGCAAGGTTCGCTCAACATATGCAAATCAATAAATTTGATTCACCACATAAACACAATTAAAAGCAAAAACCATATGATCATCTTGATAAACACAAAAAGTTTTTGATAAAATCCAACACCTCTTCATGAAAAAAACCCTCAGGAAACTAGGCATCGAAAGAACATACCTCAAAATTCAAGAGCCATGTATGGTAAACCAACAGCCAATATCACACTAAAGGGGCAAAAACTAGAAGCCTTACCCTTAAGAACTGGAAAAAGACAAGTATGCCCACTCTCACCACCCCTATTCAGTCTATTAATAATACTGGAAGTCCTAGACAGAGCAATCAGGCAAGAGGAAGAACTAAAAGGCATCCAAATAGGAAAAGAAGAAATCAAACTGTCTCTCCTCACAGAGAATATGATTCTATACCTAGAAAACCCTAAAGACTCTGTCCAAAGACTCCTGCAACTGATAAACTTCTTCAGTAAAGTTTCAGGATACAAAATCAATGTACAAAAATCAGTCACATTTCTATACACTAACAATATTCAAGCTGAGGGCCAAATCAAGAACACAATCCCATTTACAATAGCCACACGCACGCATACACACACACACACACACACACACACACATACACAAATACCTAGGAAAACATCTAACCAAGGAAGTGAAAGATCTCTACAAGGAAAACTACATGACATTGCCAAAAGATACCTAAGATGACACAAACAAATGCTAAAACATTCCATGCTCATGAATCAGAAGGATCAATGTTGTTAAATTGGCCACATTACCCAAAGCAACCCAGAGATTCGATGCTATTCGTATCAAACCACCAACATCATTTTTCACAGAACAAGAAATGAAATTAATATAGAACCAAATTCTATAATTCTAAAATTTATATAGAACCAAAAAGGAACCCAAATAGCCAAAGCAATCCTAAGCAAAAAGAACAAAGCTGGAGGCATCACGTTATCTGACTTCAAACTATACTATATGACTACAGTCACCAAAACAGCATGGTACTGGTGCAAAAACAGACACATAGACCAATGGAACAGAATAGAGAACACAGAAAATAAAGCTGCACACATACAACCATCTGATCTTCAACAAAGTCAACAAAAATAAGCATCACGGAAAGGACTTCCTATTCAAAAAATGGTGCTGGGATAGCTGGCTAGCCACATGCAAAACAATGAAACCGAACCTCTACCTTTCATCATATAAAAAAATTAACTCAAGATGGATGAAAGATTTAGATGTAAGACCTCAAAACTATAAGAATCCTAGAAGAAAACCTAGAAAACATTATTCTGGACATCGGCCTTGGAAACGAATTTATGACTATGCCCTGAAAAGCAATTGCAACAAAAACAAAAACTGATAAAATGAGAACTAGTTAAACTAAAGAGCTTCTGCACAGCAAAAGAAACTATCAACAGAGTAAACAGACAATCTACAGAATGGAAGAAAATATTTGCAAACTATGCATCCAACAAAGGTCTAATATCCAGAATCTATAAGGAGCTTAAACTCAGCAGGCAAGCAAAAAATAAAAGAATTTTTAAAAAGCAAAAAAATGTGGACACGTCCCACAAGAAAACTACAAGCAGCCAACAAACATGCAAAAATGCTTCAAATCACCAATGATCAGAGAAATGCAAATCAAAACCACAATGGGACACCATCTCACACCAGTCAGAATGGCTATTATTTAAAAGTCAAAAAACTTTTTAATAAACTTTTTGGGGCTACAAAGAAAAGGGAATGCTTACACACTGTTGGTGGGAATATAGAGTAGTTCAACCCCTGTAGAAAAGCAGTTTGGGGCTGGGCATGGTGGCTCATGCCTGTAGCCCCAGCACTTTGGGAGGCCAAAGTGGACGGATCACTTGAGCCCAGGAGTTCAAGACCAGCCTGAACAAGATGACAAAACTCCACCTCTACAAAAAATACAAAAATTAGCTGAGTGTGGTGGTGCATGCCTGTAGTCCCAACTGTTTGGGAGGCTGAAGTGGGAAGATCACTTGAGCCCAGGAGGTCCAGGCTATAGTGAGACATGATTGTGCCACTGCACTCCAGCCTGAGTGAAAGAGTGAGACCTTGTCTCAAGAGGAAAAAAAAAAAGAAAACAGTCTGGAGATTTCATAAAGAAATATTCTTTAAGAATTAAAAACTTTAAGAAAATTCTTAAAACAGAACTACCATTTCACCCAGCAATCCCATTACTGAGTATATATTCAAAAGAAAATAAATTATTCTACAAAAAGACACATGAACTCACATATTCATCGCAACAGTATTCACAACAGCAAAGCCATGGAATGAAACCTAGGTGCCCATCAATGGTGAATTAGACTAAAAAATATGTGGCACATACATACCATGGAATACTATGCAGCCATAAAAAGAATGAAAGCATGTTCATTGCAGCAACATGGATAAAGCTGGAGTCCATTATTCTAAGTGAATTAACACAGGAGCAGAAAACCAAATATCACATCTTCTCACTTATAAGTGTGAGCTAAACATTGGTACACATGGACATAAAAATGGGAACAACAGACACCAGGGACTACTAGAGGAGAGAAGGAGAAATGGGGGAAGAGTTGAAGGACTAACCACTGGGTACTATGTTCAGTACCTGAGTGACAGAATTATTGATACCCCAAACCTCAGCATCATGCAATATACCAGGTAACAAACCTGCACATATACCTACTGAATCTAAAATAAAAGTTGGAAAAAAAGGAACTAGCAGACGCAGTCCATGTAATGTGACAATAGGAAATGACAATAAAATGAGTCAATAAATAGGAATATTATATTGGTTAGATTCATAGGGAAGGAAAGTATCAAAAGAACTGCCTGTGAAAGGACTAACTCAGCATGTCTGATTGAGAAGGCTTCAAGGAAGTGGGTGTGATCTACTGGATCCCATTACTACTGGGCACAAGGAAGGAGTAGTCTCTCAGATTTTGTGTCTGACGTAAAATGTGCATTTAAGTACCTCTGAGAGTGCCAGTCTAGACAATCTAATTAGTCTGTCAAGTGCAGTTTCAAAGCTATTAAGAGGACCAAAGCCCTCTTCAGAAATCTGTAAAAAAAAAAAAATCTCAAATTATATTATTGAATTCTTAAATATCAAAGTATCACTTTTATTGGGAATAAAATATCAATAAATGTGCAATTGTTTGGATTTCTAAAATTCCTCCTTTTTTATTAAAAAATTAATTGTAATAATCAAAGAAGAAAAGGTATTCCAACTGACATGTTAGGAAAACATTAGAAAACATGTAACCAATTTCTATATATTTGGTGATGTACCAATAACTACAAATGCACCTCAGTCAATACACCAAAGACTCATATTCATCTAAGCACTTAATGGAGAATTGAATACTGTTAAAGAAGAAATCAGGATTTTACCAAAGAGTTAATAAAGGTGTCCCTCTGAACATAGACTAGAAGTGGTATACGTCAGTGGTAAGGACTTCATGTAAGTTACTGAACCTTGGAATGTTCCACAGATTATAACTATTACTCTATTTCTAGCTCCAACAATCTAAGAATTCTTATCTAAGACAGATTCTTAATTTTTTCCTTACTCATAATAACCTGTACATTTTAATAATATAGATACTATGGAAGATGTTTGGTTTAATAAAATGTAATCTTTCCAAGTATGATTTTTTAACTGAAAAAAATCTGTGAAATAATTTTTATGTATATTCCTTCATCTCAAAGTTATATAGTTGACACCCAAACATAATACAACTTGAAAAGTACTTTTTTTGTTGTTTTTTTTGAGACAAGAATCTCCCTCTGTTGCCCAGGCTGGAGTGCAGTGGCACAGTCTCAGCTCACTGCAACCTCTGCCTCCAGGATTCAAGCAATTCTCCTGCCTCAGCCTCTAAGATCTGAAAACATGTCAAAGTGAATTTAAAGTGTTTTATGATTTAAAATATAATTAACTCAATTTTAGATTTTGAGATTTTACTTTAAAAAATGGTGTCTCTGGAAATGATGATGCTTCATGCAAAAAAAAAAAAGTGCTTGGTTAAATGACAAGATAAATAAATGAGTAGTGACTAGTGCTGACCTATGAGAGAACCCTGACAGATTTCTGTAGCATCAGAATGGACAGCCCATTAAATACCAAGCTACTAGGTGATGTGTAAGACAACTGGATGAGACCAAGAGAAGAAAAAATCTATCTTCTACGTTATTGGACACGTTTCATTGACCTGCTCACAGAAGCACATTGAAACACACCCTATCTTACCTATTTGTTCTCAGCAATTAATGAGAAAATAGTGAAGGTGGGATTGAAAGAGCAGGAACATGTAGGAGCACAAAGATAATAACGACAGAGTATGTATTTCATTCTTCATATAATAGCTGCTTTCATTAAAATATATATGCAAAAAAAAAAAATTCTACAGATTGCTGCCATGGCTTGAATTTTTGTGTCTTTACAAAATTGGTGTTGAAACGTAGTATCTCCAGTACAATACAGTTGTGCCCCATTATCCACAGGAAATATACATTCCAAGAACCCCAAGGGGATGCCTAAAACCTCAAATAGTACTGAATCTGATACATACTATGTTTTCTACATATGCTATGTTTTTCTTCTATACATACATACATACCTATGATAAGGTTTAATTTAGAAATTATACACAGCAAGAGATTAACCACAACCAATAATAAAATAGAATAACTGTAACACTATATTATATTAAAAATCACATGAATGTGATTTTTGTATTGTATTAAAAATCACGTGAATGTGGTCTCTATTTCTCTCTCTCTCTCTCAGAATATCTCCTTGTACTGTACCTAGGAAAGTGAAACTATGGACAAGGAGGGACTACTATAGTATTAAAGGTGGGGCTTTAAGTGGATGATTACATCATGAGGGCTCATCCCTCATGAATGGAATTAAGGTTCCTATAAAAGAGGGCCTCACACAGCATTTGGCCCTTTTGCCCTTTTGTGTCCCTTTCACCAAGTGAGGACACAAGAAGAAGCGCCATGTTGAGGCAGACAGCAGCTCTCACCAGACATTTGCTGGCATCTTGATCTTGGACTTCCCAGAAGTCCAGAACCATAAAAACAAGTTTCTGTACTTTATAAATTACCCAGTTGTGAGTATTTTGTTATAGCAGCATGAAAAGACTAAGACAACTACACATTTATCTTGCTAATCTATCTCACTCCTGGAAGGCAAGGAGGTAAGACAGAAAGAGCACAGAAATGAAAGTCTAGGGTCTAACCCCACCTTGGCCACTTATTGGCAGATAAGTGACCTTGGAGCAGTCACTCACTATCACTAGCTCTCTATACACAGAAAATGATGTGTAACTGCTGTCAAGTCCCTTCCAGTTCCGACATCCATCCCAAATTAGTCCTAACTTTTCCTTTAAGATCTCTATCAAGGAATGTATGACTTATGAATAAACAAATACATGTAGCTGGCCAACTTTGCTTTCTCAGTAGCCTGGAGAGAATCCTTTTGTAATAGTGATAATGGTTACAATACTTTATACATATTGGTTTAATTTCAAGGTTTTTTTTAAAGGGACTTTGTACATAATTACATTTTTAAAAATAAGTTCTTTCTCTTATATTTAGTGCTGGGATTCTATTTACATTATTAAAGGTATTGACTGGCATCCCATTTTTCCCTGTGTTTCAGATAGAATATGTAACATGGAATATTTGAGCTTGACTATTTTAAAGACTTTATTAACAAATTTATCAGGGCTGATAATGTTATTGGAAAGATAGTTTTTTTAATTTCAACTTTTATTATAGATTAAAGGATACATGTGCAGATTTGCTACATGGGTAAATTGTGTGATGCTGAGGCTCGGACTCCCAACAATCCCATCATCCAGGCCATAAGCAGAGTACCCAATAGGTGGTTCTTCAGCCTAAGCCTCCCAACCTCTTTCCCCATCCACTGATCCCCAGGGTCTATTGTTCCCATCTTTACCATCATGTGTATTCTTGCATCCTCAGAGATATGAAACTCTGAGAACATTTAGATAAAAATGGCTTTGAAAAGTTCTAATATTATATAAAGATACTATATAGTCACCAATACCATTTAGCCATTATTTCTAACCATGCTATCAGTCAGCCATATCATCCATTCATGCTAATGGTGAATGAAATGGTTTCTGGTCTGTCAGCACTGGTATCTAATCTTTCACTCAAAACATGGCATTTTCATTGAGCAGTACAGTATATTCTGACAAGTGCTTGAAAATAGAGTCAACAGCACTTCACATTTAGTCTTAATTCGATTTAACAAGTTTGGCAATTTGCAGTTCAGAATTCAACCCTAACTTTCCTCAGGAAATGGAAAAGGCTTAGTATTCATTCATCTGGAAAAAATCTACCATGCTCCAAATCATAACTAAACTGGAAGCAGATGATATTCATCCTCTCAGGGGCATTTAGCATAAACTAAATATACACACAACACAGCTGACCATTTATAAACACAGTTACCATCGGGACCAGAGAGCTGTGTCAATGGCCTTGCATTCATTGGCCTGCAGTGAAACACCAGAGATCCTGCTAAGATGGAGGCCAATGTCTGAACAGTATGCAATCCACACTGCTCCATTTTACACAAATGTCAAAAAAATATTTTAAAGCATTCCATTGTCTTGTCTACTTTTAGACTGAGTCCTTAAATGAGGATTCATCTAGTTCTTTTCATTTTCATAAACATAGACATTAAATATAGATTTAAGAGGATTCAGGCTTCCTTAAAGGACCCTCATTATTGCCACTCTCCTGAGGTTCCTTCAGATGCTGTGATTCATTCCGATGTCGATTCTGTGATTCAGTTGTGAGGGATGAATATTTTCCTTATTTATATCTCAGAGTTGGTCTTAAATTCAGAAAGCATGTATGACAAAAGAAAAATAAATAAATAACACAAAGAAACAAATCTCATTCCAGAGAAGAGAGATTGGCTAAATGACGGTTAAATCAATCAGCCAGTCAAAAACATTACAGAGTATCCAAGAGGGCAGAGCCCAGGCATAATTCTCCCTTCTGTCCACGTCACCTGCAATGCTCCCCTTGGAAGAGTGGCTGGGTGCCTCCCATGCAGAAAAATACAGACACCTGATAGCCAGACTATAAGGGGTGCATTTATCCATTCATTCAACAAACATTTATTCAGCATCCACCAAGGGGCAGGGGTAGGGTACTTTAAGGTGCTCACTCCAGAAGGCAGAAGCCAGCTAGCCGCTATGGCAGACAAGTAAGAATAAAGTAACAAAATGTGATCAGTTGAAGGATAGACACATATAAACATGAATAACCAATGTGAGCAATACCCCCTCACACTCTACGCTCATTCCCCGTCTCATTAGCACTTGGCTCATTAGCACCATTGCCACTTCGGGTTATATATTTATTTATTTACTTATTTATGGCTGTCTGTCTCACAGTCACATTATTTATATGTTAAATAGATATATAACATCAAGTGGCAATGGTGCCAATGACATGTCCTTGAGGGCATGGGATTTCTTTGGGTCATTGAGCTAAACCAGCCCCCAGAACAGAACCCCATACCCAATAGGTATTCGATAAATATGCCATAAATACGTTCCTATAAAAGAAGCTTCACACAGCATTTGACAAATGAATGTATGAGCGAATCAACATTATAGAGGTCATTCAAAAGAAGGAATGATTGACTGGAAAGACAGGAGGAAATGATGCTGGGCTATGATTAAAGGCAATTAAATGTTGATAAGAAAGAAGCTGAAAAATCAGGCAAGAGATGTTCACTGGGCAGGTCCTCGGGAGCCCCTTGCAATGGGTCTATGGAATCCAGGCAGTTGTGTCTACCCAGTGTCCTGTCCTTGTGGAACTGTCTTCCCAGCTCCATGTGGCTTTGGCGGGGCAACCAATCCCAGACTTCAATTCCTCTGACCACAGGGGAGAGCCCCAGCCCACTGCAGTCTGTCTGATTCTCCCTCCCGGGCATTTAAATCTGCAGCCAACAAGAACAAGAGCACTGGCAGCAGAGCCATCAGCAGTGGCAGGACCTTGGAAAGATGGCTCATGAATTCCTGCTTCTGGCATCCCCCGTTCCCCTGGTTCTCGTCTTTCCCGAGGCCTGTTTGGTCAGCTCTTCCCTCAGTTCTTTAAGCTATTAATAGCCCTCCAATAAACTTTTCTTTTCTGGCTCCAGTAGCCTCAGTTTATTTCTGTTGATTACATGCTAAGCTTTCTACAACCACAGGGGCTGATTAGAAGATAATTGTGGCTTGGAAGGACTCAGAAATAAATTTCTATTTGACACTAACCATGCACAGGTACTGAGCTAAGCTCTTTACATGAATTATCCAATTTAATCTCCAGAACCATCTCTATTAGTGACTATTTCCATTTTAAATAAGTTTAAAAATTTAACTTCTTTAACTCAACTTAAAGAAGTTAAATAATATGTCCATGCTGACGATCTACCAGGTGGCAGAGCCAGCACTTGGCTTCAAAGACTACAGTCTTAACAACTTCCCGCCACTCTTCTCCCCACTTAGGCTCACTGAACTCCTGGGAAACACAAGTGTTAGCATGTCATAAACAACTAGAAATGCCACTTGTATCATGGCCAGGTAGGGTTAGGGTTAGGGATAAGGAGGTGGTGAGTCTCCCTAGGGAATGAGTGGAGTTAAGGGAAGTGGCACTAGTTTCTGTGGCCACTTTCCTGGAATGCTCTTCTCACGTTCTGAATTGTGTTACGGGTTCTTATTTTTTGTTCCTATACCATACAAAGAAATTAGAACAGTCGCTGTCCTATCGAGAAGAGCTAAAACAGGTGCCTGAAACAAGTGGCCCCAAAGTCTCTCTTCAATTAACAGACACTGGCCCTGTTCTCCTGTGGCTTCCTCCTTCACTCTGAGTATTGCTGGTTTGCAGTCACTTCCCACCTGGGACCAGATCCCAGCAAGTCTATTTACCCACTAGCATGATCCTCACCTTGCTGTCCTCTGTCATCCACCCTCATGCCTCCTCCCATCTCATTTTACCTCTTCACCAGTTTATTATTCATTCATTATCAGTCATTCAGAAAACATCTGAGGGCCTGAATGTGTCAGGCTCTGTGCCAGGCACCAGGAGTGTCCCACCAACAGAAGAGCAAAGTCCCCGCTCTGGTGGAGCATACGGTCTAGATGGGGGGACAGACGGAATACAAGTAAACAAACGTATCCATACAACAAGCCTGCACTGTTGTCAGGGAGCTGCGGCAGAGAAGTCAGACCTGAGATGCAGTGTAGCAGAGAAGGGTCTGCGTGTGATGAAGGTGTCTGAGCAAGGATCTGCTAAGTGGAGGAGTGAAGGGTAAGAAGGAGCCAACCTCGCCAAGAGTCAGGAAGGGCAGTTTAAGCAGAGGGAACAGCCTGTGCAAAGGCCCCGAGATGGGAAAGGGTGTGGCATGGTTCAACATCCGAGCAGTGGGTACAGAAGAAGGTGGCATGAGATGAGGCCCACTGAGGCAAGAAGTGGAAAAATCAGCCAAGAGAAGATTGCTGGGCAGGTCCTCAGGAGCCCCTTGCAATGGGTCTATGGAATCCAGGCAGCTGTGTCTACCCAGTGTCCTGTCCTTGTGGAAGTGTCCTCCCAGCTCCATGTGGCTTTGGTGGGGCAACTAATCCCAGACTTCAGCTGCTCTGACCACAGGGGAGAGCCCAGCCCAAGCCAAAGTCAGGGCCTGGGTGGAGTGTGGGTTTTATTCTCAGTGCAACCTGTTCTCCTATTACTCTCAGGGAAAAATATTTTTAAAAAACCTAAAAATAACAGAGGAGAAAATATTTTTAACAAATATTTTCACGTCTATTTAATGCCTAAATGACTGATGAAGTGCTAAACTCTTACAACATTGGAAATCTGTCAGGATTGCAATTTGAATGACAAGCCAGGAACTAACTGAAAAATGATCTTGCAAAAAGCCTCACACAGCAACTGTTTTATGAGTCCTTAACAGAACTTAACAACTAATTAAGATTGTCCAATCTCTCAACGATCCTGCAATGTAGAGATTATGATGCTTATCTTCTAGGAAATTGAAGCTTGAAAAGTTCCCACAGCTAACCCTGTAGAAGAACTGGGATTTATAGCCAGGCTTGTCCCACTCCAAATTTAGTCTTAACTATTATGCTGTACCTTCCCCAAATTCCATTAATTTAGTACAATACCATCTTATTTGACTAATAGTACCGAAAAACAATGTATGCTACAGAAGTAAGCCTCTTGGACCACGGAGATCCTGTTAAAATGAAACCTTTAAAACATATACCTCTTTGGATGATAATCTTTCCAAATTTCTGCCTTTTATATACCAGCTCCACACATTAACCATTATGAACATCAGAGATTCCATGATGCTGCCCTCAGGTACTTTGAAGTGCAAATACCTGCTCGCTTCTAAACCAAATGGGCTCAGGCTATGGACACTTTTTTTTTTTTTTTTAACATTTTCTGTGTTTTATTTTTTTCCTTTCTCTTCAATAACTTTCAGGAGTTTTTCTTTTTTTCTTTATTGATCTCCTGTTTATTCATTTTTAGGACTTCTTACGACTTTCAGCGTGCTTGCCTCTTGCAACTTTTCCCTAAACGTTAATGCTCTAGTTGTTCTTTAGATTGAGAAACATGATGATTTAGCATTTTGCATTTGTTAGCATTTTTAGTGAAAGATGAATAAAGAGAAACTGAGTCAACAGTATTAAATACAAAAACACTGCACTGTGAAATATACTGTACTGGAAGGACTGGCTTGAAAGGGAGGCGTGCAGGGTGTCAGGGGAGGTGAGGGGTGAGCCTGAATGGTGCGGGGAGGCCAGATCAGGTAGAGACAGTGTTATCTAGAAGGCCTTTCAAGTGGGCAGCTCAGAACTCAGGACACACTCTTTTATGGGTATTCCCATATTATGTGATAGTCGGGCTGTCAAATCATTCTATAAAATCTTATTTAATCCCTTATATACATAAAATGTTTTCCCCTCAATTCTATGAGAATGTGAGTAGGAGCAAGAAATCAAGAACCCAGGTGAATATTGCAAAGTTCTAGCCCCTAAAGAAGGCGAAGAAGAAGGAGGAGGAGGAGGAGGAACTGAGGGAGGGAAGGAGGCAGGGAGGGAGGCAAGGAGGGAGGGAGGGAGGAAGGAAGAAAAGAAGGAAGGAAGAGAGGAAGGAAGGAAGAGAGGAAGGAAGGGAGGGAGGAAGGAAGGGAGGGAAGGAGGCAGGGAGGGAGGGGGGGAAGGAGAGAGGGAGGGAGGGAAGAAGGAAGGAAAGAAAGAAGGAAGGAAGGGAGGAGGGAAGGGAGAGAAGGAGGCAGGGAGGGAGGGAGAAGAAGGAGAGGGAGGGAGGGAGCGAAGAAGGGAGGAAGGAAGGAAGGAAGGAAGGAAGGAAGAAAGGAAGGGAGGGAGAGAAGGAGGGAGGAAGGGAGGGAGGGAGGGAAGAAGGAGGGAGGAAGGGAGGGAGGGAGAGAAGGAGGCAGGGAGGGAGGCAAGGAGGGAGGGAGGAAGGGAGAGAAGGAGGCAGGGAGGGAGGGAGGGGAAGGAGGGAGGGAGGGAAGAAGGAAGGAAGGAAGGAGGGAAGGAAGGAAGGAGGGAAAGAAGGGAGGGAGGGAAGAAGGAAGGAAGGAGGGAAGGAGGGAAGGAAGGAAGGAGGGAAGGAAGGGAGGGAGAGAAGAAGGCAGGGAGGGAGGGAAGGAGGCAGGGAGGGAGGGAGGGAAGGAGGGAAGAAGGAAGGAAGGAAGGAGGGAAGGAAGGAAGGAAGGGAGGGAAGAAGGCAGGGAAGGAGGGAAGGAGGCAGGGAGGGAGGAAGGGAAGGAGGGAGGGAAGGAGGAACAAAGGGAGGGAGGGAGGGACGGGTATTTCCCTGGGGATGAGAGGGCAGATCCAGGTTTGGGGGTCTGAGTTTATACAAATACAGACTTCTTTATTAAAAATACAAATTATGTCTTGTAATCCCAGTACTTTGGGAGGCCTAGGCGGGCAGATCACTTGAGGTCAGATGCTCGAGACCAGCCTGGCCAACATGGTAAGACCCCATCTCTACTAAAAATACAAAAATACAACCACACTGCCCAGTGTGGTGACAGGTGCCTGTAATCCCAGCTGCTTGAGAGGCTGAGGCAGGAGAATCACTTGAGCCTGAGAGATGGAGGTTGTAGTGAGCCGAGATCACACCACTGCACTCCAGCCTGGGCGACAGAGTGAGACTCCATCACAAAAATAAAAAATAAAAATAAATAAAAATTATGGTTACAAAATTAGATAACAAATATGAGTATTTTTTAAAATGAGAAAATTACAAAATTACAAATTTTAAAAACTAAAGAATAGCTTCGCATCACAAAAATCCAGAAAAATAACATATTTTTATTAACTACCAGATGTATGTATACATGGAAGTGACTGTAAATTACATAAATATATCTCATTAAACCCAAACAAAATGCATCCCCGATTCAGCTTCCCTTTAGTCTGATTCCCAAAATGCCTCTGGCCACTCCAACGCCATCTCGCTGCTGATCAATACAACAGAGGGTAAGGGTAAGTCCTATGGGAAGAGACAATGGTCTTAACCAATCATAAGCAAAATCGCTTTATTTTACAAAAACATGGCTATGTGAGCTCAATGTCAGGGTGCCTTGAGCTCCTGAGCTCACAGTGCCTCCAGCTCAGCACTTTCCTCTCCTGCAGCTCCTTAACCACTGGGCCCTCTTCCTCCCTCATCACCCTAAATGGCCAGCAGGAGAGGACCTGTGCTCCCAGTTTAATAAACTAGGAAAGCTCACATCTCCTGTTCCACACAACCCACCAACACAGAGCGCACATAATGGAAACTGTAGCAGAATGAGTAAGCAACATTCATCCCACTGGAATTGCATGGGGTCTTGGCTCTAAAATACTTCCCAGAGATAGCAATCCAGATAGCAGCATTCAAACAAATCCTTTGCCAGCATGAAGTGTGTGTGTGAAAGCTGTGGGGGAGTGTGTCCCTCTGCAGCCAGGACATCAAGTGCCTGGGTCATTACCTTGACCTTTTCTATTCCAGGGAAGTCATGGCATTGCTAGTCTGTGAGTTGCTTTGTTTCTATGGCAAGGCTTATATAATTCCTTTTTTGGAGGCGTTTGCTAGCGATTCTGCTTTCTGAACTAGAAGCCCCTTATCAGTGCCACATAAACAGAGGTGAAAGCTGTGTCACCAGCACCACTGTCCCTGGTGTCATTGAGCCTGATGTCCGCCAGCCTGGACCACTCCACTGACTTTCTTTATGGGCCTTGGGGTCACCAAGCCTATATTGAATTAAGTACTAATTATCTGGGTTCCAAGAAGCAGGGAACAAGCAAACATCCACCCCTAGGTGAAAAAGCCATTTGCTGCCAAATGGTGATTTGGACTTTATAAAAGAACATAGTTGATGACCTGAGGCAGTTCACTTATCATTCATCTGAGCAAGAAACCAAAACTCCTCCAATAAATAAATGTCTGGCCTTTTTCACAAGGCTGGTAAGGACATGCTGGTGGCCCTAAAACAACCCTGTTAACAATATCAGATACACTGTGTAGCTGATGCCACAAATTCTACCAAAGCAATACCAAGGACACAGAGTTGGGGGACCAGAAAGAAGCCTGAACTGGACACTCAAGTAAAATGTGTGCGTGACTCCATGTCCTGAGTCCTGAAAAAGTTGCAGACATTTTGAAAGAAATATGAAGACATGCAATGTATTTCCTATAACAGATGCCTCAAGTGTCAATCATCTTCCTTTTTTTTCCTGTTTCTTTTCCTTTCTTGTATTTTCTTTGTTTTGGTTTTGGTTTTGGTTTGGTTTGCTTTTGCTGTCTTTTTCATTTTCCTTTTAACACAACTACGCTCATGTATGGGTGTAGTCCTGTCCCAGTGGCCCTGCAAAGCACTCTACACACATTATCTCTTTTAATTCACAAAGCAGTCCTAAAAAGGAGATGCTGTCGTTCTCATTTTACATATGGAAAAACAGAGGCTTGGCTAGGGAGCAAATGTATTAATAGGGTGTGACCCCATATCTGTCTCACTCACAGCCCAGGCCCTTAGGAGCACCTGTCATGTTTCTCTTCAGAAGCAGGTGGCCATCACAGCCTGTCACTGCCACACCACCTACTATTAGAGAAGGGATTCTTCTGTAGCCCTTACTTTGAGCTCCCTAAGCTACATCCCACCTACCCCTCTGTTTTCAGCAGCAGTTGGAAGGCAGAGGGAGGTGAGTGCAGGCTTCTCTAGGGCTGACAGTGCTCTGTCAGTTGTATCCAGGGCATGTTCTTTCAGCCTCCAGGCCCCTCCCCTGCCGCAGGGACTTGCAGTCCACAGATGCAGCCAGGCAGCAAAGGAGTAAAGCCCCTGACGACAGTCCTCAGCCAATGGTGAGTGGTAACAGATAAATACCCACCTCCTGACCCAAGACACAACTCTGGGAGACATTTCTGCACGTCCCCCAAAATAATCGCATCATTATTAAAAATCTGCTTCCAGGGGAAACCAAACTAAGCCATCTCCCAATAACCCTTTCCATTCCCCCTGCCTGTTCAGCAGCGCTTCTGCTTCAGGGTGTGTGTCTTTTATATGGTCAAGGCAAGCTGTGCAAATGAAGGACATTCTTTCCTTTTTTTTCCCCTCTTAGCCAATTATTTCCCTTAACCACAGCTTTCTTTAAAGAAAAGAATACAAGAGACAGGGAGAGAGAAAAGCAAGGTCTAATCATTCTTCTCTTCCTTTGCTCAGAGTCCTTAAGCCCAGCTGCCTCATATCTCCATTACAAGGCAAGCTCATTAGAGGTACTGAGCACTGAACAAAGCCCCCCGCTTTGTTAAGGTGGGGAGCAGACTCCTGAGCACACTGTAATAAAACAAACTTAAATGATGACAATCTAACAAGTTAGTTAGCTAGAGAATATTATTTTGCTGTCAAGTATTTAGGCATAAATTATAGGCAGTTCAGATAAATGACTCTAAAGTTTGTTACTTTTACACACACACAAAATTTAGAATGTTTTCCCCTTCACGTTGTTTGTTTTCTATTACCTAGAAATAGCATTGATAGCAACAATTTTTCTTCCACGATGCACACATACGCACATATACACATACCTGCTAAAAATCAAATATTCTGGATCTCCTTTTGCTAAAAGTAGTTTGCTTGTGTTTCTACCCTGACCAAGGATCATGATCTACCCTGACCGAGGATCGCTGTTGTAGGCTGAATAATGGCCTCTCAAATATGTCCATGTCCTAGTCCCCAGAATCTGTCAATGTTACCACGTAGGAGAAAAGAGACATTGCAGATGTGATGAAGTTAAGGATCTTGAGATGGAGAGATTATCTGAGAGCGCCCACTGTGATCACAATTTTCCTGAGTCAGGAGCCATCAGAGTCAGGGGAGAAAGCACTGTGACGACGGAAGCAGAGATTGGCAGGATGCAGCCAGGAGCTGGGGCATGCCAGCAGCCTCTAGAAGCTGACAAAGGCCAGGAAATGAATTCTCCCCTCAGAGCCTCCAGAAGAAACCAGCCCTGCCACCTTCACTTTAGCCCAGTAAAACTGATTTCAGACTTTGGACCTCCAGAACTACAAGAGAATAGGTCTGAGCTGTTTGAAGCCTCTAAGTTTGTGGTGATTTGTTATAGCAGCAATGGGAAACTGGTACAACTACCTCTCATCCTGCAACTGCCTTTCCATACTGCCCTCACCTCCACCCCACTTTGCTCTGCCCTGACAACCTACACATTATACTCAAATGAGGGATTTGGGAGTACCCGGTCCTCATCGATCCTAAAGGACATGTCTTGAGGGTTGGAGGCCTCAAGGCAGCAGAATATCTGTACCATGAGGACAAGAAATGATTGCAAGCAATGGGATAGGATGTGCAGGAATAATCAGGAGTTCCGGACAGTGGTAGGGGCTACAGAAAAGGATTTTGGAATCATTAGCACTTAAGTGATGGCTGAAGTCAACCCACAGAGAGACTTCATAAATATATGATAGTGACTTAGATAGGACTAGGAAGTAGATCAAGGGGATTTGATATGCAAATGACATGTATATCAGAGATACTACAGAAAGTGTGATCCAGAGCATAATTTTTAAAACTTTTTCTTGAGCTGAAATACAATCTCAGTTTGATGATGAAGAGGATTACATATGATTCAGAGGAAAGCAAGCCTCAAAAACAACCTCTTGAGTTCTGTACTTGGTGCAGGGATACAAAATAGTCATGGTTTCTGTCCTTAAGAAGATTGCAGACAAATTTTATTACAACATAATGTGTGATATGACAATGACAATGGTGTCAACCAGTGTACTCATGGGGCACAACAGAGGAGACGGTCCAACCTAAGGACTGAAGAAAACCTTCCTGGAGGGAGTAATAGCTAAATGGATTTTGAAAAATCAGTGGGGAGAGCAAGAAAGGGAAGAATTCCAGGTACACGAAATAGCACAAAGTCAGAGGGGCTAGTGAGTGGACAAGCTCCCCCAAGAAGATTAGGCATGGTAAGAAAAATGGAGAAATAAAAACAGAGCCCTGGAGGACAGGAAGGGTTAAAGAAGAAGCAAAAGAAAAGAGACCCATAAATTAGTCAAAGAAATAGAGGAAAGTCTAGAGAAAATGGCATCATGGAATCTAAGAGTCGGGAGCTTCAGGAAGGAGGGAGTTCAGTAAGACAAATACTGAAAGGGACAATAGAAAGAAAGCCATGAGTGAATTTCCTTAGAGCAGTTTTATTAGATTATGACAGGAAAATTTAAAAAAAAAACAGATTGCAAAACACTTAGAACTAAATGGAAGTGAAGAAGTGGAGGCAGCGTGCTGCACTTCCAAGTACCTTGGTTGAGAAGGAAATGAGAACCACGCCGACTTGTCAGGTTTTTAAACTTTGAAGACAAAAATAGGGTTTACAAGCTGCCACTAAAAAGAAGAGATAAAATTTAAATACACAAAGAGAAGATAAGAATCAACTTGGGCCATCCTCCTCAGACTTAGGCAAAACTAAAATAAGTGAAAATATCACCAAAGAACAGTGGGGTAAGCTGGCTGGGAAGAAGAAAAACATTTTAAAAGTAAGAGACTATATATAAAAAACTTGTCAAAGAAGTCTCAAATTAAAGATCACAAGAAGAATTAAAGACAACTGAAAGCAGATGCGCTAGAGAAAGAAGTGGGAATAGTTAGAAAAATTTAAGACAAAGGAATAGCCTCTACATCAAAAAGGCAAAATTAACAATAGCAAGACAAAATGTGAAAATTACAACGTAAAAAAATAAACATAGGTAAGAAATTTCAGACAATTAATATATAATGATGAAGTAGGAGACAGGGGAATAGATACTCCAAAAACCAGGTTTCCACAGTTAATCTGGAATTTAGCAAACAATTCCTAAGCGCTGACCTAAAAGATAAGATTTTATTTACATCCTAAGGAAATTTGATAGCAAAAGACATGAAAATGAAAGTTGAGTTTAAGTAGGATGCTAAAATATTCTTTTTATAAAATGAACCGGCCAGATAAGATTTTGATGGCCCTAGCATAAAACTAAAGAGTTTATAGTTTACAATAGAAAACAAGTGGTTAAAATGGTAAAGGAAAATAAAGAACAAAAAGGGAATAATCCATGGTGTCAAATGCTGTTGAAAAGTTCAGCAGGATGAGATCTGAGAACTGATCACTGGAGTCTGGTAATGTCAAGGTCACTGGGGGCCTGGACAAAGTCTTTGGTGGAGCAGTGGGGAGGTAATTCTGAGTGGAGTGGGTTGCAGAGAGAAAGCAAGGAGAGGAAGTAGATATGATGAGTCCGGACAACTCTTTTGCCATTAAGGGGAACAGAGAAATTGAGCTCTAGCTTATAGGATCAAGAGATTCTTTTTATATTTTTTTTAAAGATGGAAGACATCATACTACGTAAGACAATGGATATGATGCAGGGAAGACAGGAAAATCAATGAAGCAGTGGTGATTCACAGCCAATTGCAGAAGCCAAGGCCTAAGTAAGAGAGCAGGTGCAGGGCATATGAGAAGTGCTGGCTTTAGTAAGAGCAGTGATGATTCATCTCAGTTAACAGGAGGGAAGAGGGCACAGGGCCAGAAGCAGGGAGGTGAATAGATTTTGTAGCAGGAATCTGTGGAAGTTCCTTGATTGCCTCATCTCCGTGAGGGAGGCAAGGCCATCAGCTGAGAGTGAGGAAGGGGTTGGTTTCAGGTTTGGGAGAGAAGAAGGGTGCAACAATTATCTACAAGAATGAGAGTAAATTGACTAAGGAGATTTAGTAGGATTCTAACATGGCATTTTCTACTTGACATTTGCAGTCATGAATTTTCAGTAAGACCAATCAGCAAGTTTGCATATTTTTCTCCAATCACATTCAGTCTCTCTTAGATTTACTAATCATGGTTAGGACTTGTCAGGTGAGGAGGGGAGGTACTGAAGGCATGTGCAAGGCAGGGACTACTAGAATGGAACCATGAAGAGAAATGGGGAAATGAAGGGAGAAATAGCCAAGAGGTGGCAAAGTCAATGGATCAGAGGTCCCAGAAGGCAAAAAAATGTTGCAGTGGAGTTATTTAGAAATATAGAAGGTAATAATCAGAAAGTAGAATGCTAGCAACAGATTATAGAAGGTATATAGTTATTGGTAAGGGCAAAGTCAGAGTAGAGGTTCTTAACCCCATTAGACTTGCTAATATATCAGAATATTCAGATCTTTCCCAAAACAGAGTCAAAATCTCTGATGGCGAGGTATTTTTTATTTGTTTGTTTGTTTGTTTACCAGTGCCTTGGGAGATTCTAATATGCAGCCAAGGTTGAGAACCACTGGTCTAGGGTAGGTTTATGTTTAAAAATCTACCATGATATAGTGTTTTAAGCTCAGATTATTGTGTGGCCAGTTAAAATCCAACTCTCTTCCACATGATCTCCCGCTGGACCTTGTCTCTTGTATCCTATCTGGGAAACTGAGTTTTAAAAATCTGATAAACATAGGCATTTAATTTTTTCCTCTTAATTCCTTCAATCTTATTGACTTGTAGTTTGGCTTATTGAGATAATTTTAAATTTTGTTTTATAATATTAGCTACATCTTCCAACTTCTGGCATCCACAGAGATGACTAGCAAGCCTTCTATGTTTTCCTGTGAATTAATAAACCATTAAATGATCCTAACCAAGAAAAGCCTAACAAAGAAGTGATGTTTTAAAACAGACATCATTCTAGGGATCCATTGCTCTTGGGGTCACACCTCTTTTTTAACTTTTATTTCAGGTTCAGGGGTACATGTGAAGGTTTGTTACACAGGTAAACGCGTGTCATGGGGGTTTGTTATACAGATTATTTCATCACCGAGGTACTAAGCCCAGTAGCCAATTGTTATCTTTTCTGCTCCTCTCCCTCCTCCCACCCTTCACCCTCAAGTAGACCCCAGTGTCTGTTGTTCCCTTCCTTGTGTTCATGAGTTATCATAATTCAGCTCCACTTATAAGTGAAAACGTGGTATTTGTTTTTCTGTTACTGCATTAGTTTGCTAAGGATAATGGCCTCCAGGTTCATCCATGTTCCTGCAAAAAAACATGACCTTGTTCTTTTCTGTGACCCATGGTGTATATGTACCACATTTTCTGTATCCAATCTGTCATTGATGGGCATTTAGGTCATTTCCATTTCTTTACTATTGTGAATAGTGCTGCAATGAAATTCACAGGGTCACACCTTTTGACCAGCCAAGAATTTTCTCATTTCTTCATCATTCCACAAATATTTGAGGATTGCTGGCTATGGGCTAGGTCCTGTATGAAGTCATGGGATGCAAATGTGATCAAGACAGGCATGGTTTCTGCCCTCATGGAGCTTACATTCTTTTAACGAGACAAATAATCAATAAAAAAAAATTAATCAGCCAAATAATTAGATCTGTGGTGTGTGATAAAGGAAAACAAACAGAATGTTGTCCTGGAGAATACTGAGACAGATAACTGAAAGCTATGGTCCCCAAGTCACGTATTAGCCCCAACTTCTCAGTTGTCCATAAGGTTACTATGAAAGACTTAGGAAAGATGTTTCTGAAATCCAGACTTCAAGCCTAATGCATGCTCCTGCTCTAACCATGATGTGCCATTACTTGTTTTTTATGAGCCCCTACTGCTTCTCTCTCTTTCCAAAGATTCTGATAAACGTTCTGCTTAATAATCCATCCTAAATTTTAATGAACTCAATAAGCAATTGTTTCAAGAATCCATTATTTTCTCATTTTGACATAAGAATATCTGGCTCATTAGACTTCTGGTTGTAATGATAAATCACTACTATTTATTTTATATTATATATACATATTTGAAAACTCATGTGCTATTTTGCATTTAACCTTTATAATACTCTTATGAATATACTTTTATGCCCGCTTAACAGAAGCTGAAGCCATAGCTCAGAGGTTTGAAAGTCCTCCATGGTTACATAGTACTTCAGTGGAGTCATGGCGATGTGAATCCAGACAGCCTGACTCGGAGCCAGAGCTCTTAACAATTATGTCCTACAGAGTCTAGTAACAGTCTTGTTCTCCAAGATAAACAGCTATAGTTTTCATATCACATACATTTGGATAATAATGCGAAGAAAAGATCAAAATTGTAGCATCAGGATGGGTAGGATAATCTCAGTCTTATTATTTCTAACTATGTCTTAATAATGCAACAAACAAAGAAATAATGGTAAAAACTTGTAAGTGGCAATAGAAAGATGCAACGAATAATTGCATCCAAGAAAATGTTTTAATAACGATAATAACCTATGGTGTATCCTCAAGTCTGAAGCTGAGGTCAGACCCTCAACCTGTACTGAGCACAGGGACATGACCCCATATATCCCTGATAATTACAAAGTGATCACCAGCATCTGTCTGGTGTTGCCAAAGGGCTTGCTCTCCTTATATTCACAATTGGAAATCAAACAATTAATTCTTGCCTCATCTGTATTCATTCAAAGGATGGAGTATAATGTGCAATAAATGTCATTATTAAATACCTTGTTAAGTCCAAGATCGATCAGTGCGTGGATCTGATTGGAATTTCCCTATAAAGGGAGAAAGCACGCTTTCACTATTAGGGAAGGCAAGATGTATTTCTGTAGCCTGAGGCCAGAAGAAAAAGTCTTCTACTTTAGTCAATGAGTGCCCACAGTCCTTGATGTCTTTCAATAAATGTCTGATAAATTAATGGAGGCATAGGAAACAGGAATTGCAGTGACAGTATAAATCAGTACAAGTGAATGAAGATCTTTCCCACAGCTTTAGTGACCAATGGACAGCACTTTACCTCTATTCAATGCTCCATTTTTTCAATGCTAGAGAAATTCACAGATTCAGATTCAATGAATGAAAGCATATCTTAATTGATAAGATGTCTGAAATATAGAGGAGTTTTAATGAGGCACACCTTTGTAAATCACACAGAAGCCAATTGTACATGAACCAGACGCAAGCATTACTAAGTAGGTTGTCTCCCCAATCCTTTCAATGACTTAGATAATGATTGTTTTTAATTAATTCTTTCTCTTTATCTGCAAATTGGAGTTTCTAAAAGCTTTAAGTAGCTTAATTTTTCTTCTTATCTCCATTCTGGCTGACAGAAAAATTTGCTTGGCTAATCCTTTCTTCTTAGTAAAAATAAATAAATAAACTTCAGCTCAACCCTATCCAAATAGCTACAAATTCTGATGTAATTAATGAAACTTTATAATAATTAAATTCAGTGTACTTATCAACATATTACATAACAGTCACATTGCATTGACAAACCTGGCAGAGAGAAAGGAGCATTGTGGAATGCCTACCATTGGTGAGGTATCTTCTATCTGATAATGTCTTTTGATCCTCCCAACAGTTCCATGAGGCCACTACTATTAAAAGATTCCGAGAAGTTAAATAATAGCCTTAAGATCCGACAGCTAGTAAGTGGCCATGTGACCATAGGTCAGTCTTCCTTTAAAGCCCATGGGTGCTTTTCTCATCACATTATAAAAGACCAAAATCTCTGAGAGCCAACTCAGAGCTTAAGAGCTGCTTTTAAGAGAGTGGCAATTAGCCTGTCTTTATTCCTATTTTCTTAATCACATATATTCAAGGTTAAAGTTGTACTTCTTTGAACATTTGTCCACATCTTAAGCATCGTGAATTTTGCTCCATTTGCAATTTTGAGAAGAGGAATACCTAGAAGAATGTTCTGGATGCAGCATGTAGAAATGAATCTCAAATACTTTTAGAAAAGTAATTATTAGAGCAAAGATCCAAGGAAAACTGATTCCCTTAGGTGGCAATAGGAAGAAATTGGGTTAGATATTGATAAGAACTTACTGACTAAGGGGCATAAACACTGAAGTGAACCAAGAAAATTTAGTGACACCCTTGTGTGGACCTATATAACAATCAGTAATTCATCATCCATCAGAGGAAATGTGTATGGAAGCAAAAGAGGAGTCCATTTTAGATAGCCTCAACATGTCCCCATCAACTGATGACACCAACAGGTAAAGTAGAAATATACCAAACAGCACTAGATATTTGAATCTGGATAGAGCTCCCACATCTGTTTAATTTTCAGTGTGATGGCTTTTTTTCCCCCACAGAGCCTATACAAACAGCAGCTGGCACAGCAGGTTTTGGGAAACTCAGAGGGCAAACACAGTACAATGAACACAGCTGTTAAGCCAACAGACAATATAAACCCAGAAGGAGACAAGCTCTAGGTTTAGACAAAAGACACAAAGCATCACAACATGTTGGATAAACTGCACAGAGCCTAATTGCTCAGCCAATGAATGAAAAAAAAAAAAAAACAGAATAAAACTGAGTGGTTTCTAAGCCAAAGGTGCACCACACAGAACAGCTAAATCTGCCCTTGCTACAGCTAACACATTTAGATGGCTCCACAGGCTTCCAAATAGGACCTGGAGTTGATAGAACCCACCATCAAAGCTATAAAATAATTTTAAGATAAAATTAGTAATGCTTATTAAAAGGATTTTTTAAAGAAGAAGGTAAATACCAACTTTTCACCAAGGAAAACACCCAACACAGCTAAGATTTTAATCTAACCTGAAATAATAACAAATGTAATGGAGACATTTCATCAGATAAATTTCCCTCTGCAGTCTAGGCTATAAGACATTTTAAACAACAAAACTTGTCTGTGTTTCTCTATCATAGACCAGCGGTCCCCAGCGTTTTTGGCACCAGGCACTTGTTTCCTGGAAGACAATTTTTCCAAGGACCGGCATAGGAGGACATGGTTTCAGGATGAAACTGTTCACCTCAGATAATCAGATCATCAAGCATTAGATTCTCACAAGGAGCATTCAACCTAGATCCCTCGCATTCATAGTTCACAATAGGGTTCACGCCATCTATGAGAATCCAAGGCCACTGCTGATCTGACAGGAGCTCAGTAGGTAATGCTGGTTTGCCTGCTGCTCACCTTTTCCTGGGCAACCTGGTTCCTAACAGGCCATGAACCAGTATCAGTACCAGCCTGACAGAGACCACTTTGAATCAGAAATCTAATATAACATTCATTCATTCACTATACATATATAAACTAGAGTTTATGATTCTTCTCATGCATAACATAAACTTATGAACAAGATTCCAAAAATAACTTCTGTGCATCTTTCCAACTAATAAGACAAACAAGGGCTCATATTGTGTATTTTGTGGTACATTTGTCATATGAAGGCACCTGCAAAAATATTTATGGGGAAGTAGGGATGACAGGCTGACATGGGGTGATAACGAAAAGCACCATCAGCCTTAACTACAGCAATTTCAAATATATGATTGTTTGATATCAGCTCTTTACAGTCATTAATATCTCACAAGCACAAGCCAAATGGCTTCAAATTAGAAAAAGGTATATATCTGGTTGCATAAGGAAAACCAAAAACAGTAAGTGGTAAATTATGATTTTCTTTTTCTTTTTTCCCCAGAATTTTGGTTAGCCATCACCTGAATGAGTCATCTTTTTACAGAGCAAACAGTTCTTTATGGTGGCATAATTCCATTTGGAGTCAAGGGGATGAAACCTACATTTGAAACCAAGCACTTTATTTAAAGTGAAGTGAAAAGGAGAGAATCCAAGTCTCACTTAACATCATTCATTTCCAACACTGCATATAGCTTATCTAAAGAATAGGTGACACCCACTCTCAGAACTAGAACTCATGTTCTGACTGCACTTGGTAAACCATAAGAGACAATGAGGAGAGGCAGATGCACTGAAAGAGTATTAACCCATCTGCTGCTGGCCTCTTGCTGCACCAAGAACTTCACAGACAAGCTATTCAACACCAATCTTGAGGCCAGAAATGTTTCTGTGCTATGCAAACTTTTCATTTTAATGAATATCAACTATTTACTAATGATCTGTTCTTGCCTGTGAAGAGATCACAGTGCAATAGAGAAAACAGAATCCAAACAATGATAATTCAGTATGAAAAATACTATTAGAGGTATAATCAATATACTAGGAGAACACAGAGGAGGCACAAACCCTTGCTGGCATGTTGGGCAATAACAAACAGAATACAACAGAACATAAGAACTACCCCAATTAACATAGGAAGAGCTGAGTTTGGGGCAGGCATGATCCCAAATGCTTACATGTTTTACCTAACTAATTCTTACAACTGAGTGAGATAGAGAATAATAAAGTATAACATTCATTAACTTATTTAATTATCACAACAAAATTGTATACTTCTTACTACCCCCGTTTTATAAATCAAGAAACCGAGGCATTGAGAGGTTCATTAGCTTTCCCAAGGTCACATAGCAAGTAGGTGGTTGAGCCAGCATTTGAAACCTAACAATCTGGCTCTAACATTCACATGCTTACCCACTGTGACATACAGCTTCATCCAATTACCATCTCATATTTAAAGATGAAGAAATTAAGAGCCAGCTGATGAGTGGTGGACTAGATATGACATGCAAGTGGCTGACGGCAGAGCCTCCTTCCCTAAGCACCATGTCATGAGAAGGGGCATTTGAGCTGGGACTGGAAAGATGAGAATTCTGCAAGATGAAGGCAAAGGGGAAGTGTGTTCTGGAGGGGGAAGCGAAGAGTGTGTACAGAGAACCAAACATTGTGGCGGTGGGGGTGGGGTTCTGAAACTGAGAAATGGTTTGCAATGGCACAGTAAGTACTCTGGGATTGCCGCACTGACTGCTTTTGAAGCAGATGGCACAAAAGAGACTCCCCATCCAGGAAGAATAGGCACTCGAAGAGAAAAGCATCCCTGCCACCCCCCAAGGCTGCCATTCTAGAACTTCACCAACAACCAGTTGCTATCATTTTTTTAAATTCAATTTTTAGCACAATCTCAAATGCCAGAAAACAATCCTTTCCTATTTGCAGGAGGTTTTACAGGGCTGATTAGGACTAAAAAGGCATTATTCCCTGTTCCTCTTATCAGGAACCTCATTGACAGAGGCATTTACTTTCTATGAATACAAATGACTATGGCTATTGTGATTAGAAGCAGAAGAAATCCAGCTCACAGACCCTGAACACAATATCTGGGGCATGACAGATATCCCAGTCACTCCTGGAGCAGGAGGGAGAGCTGAAAAGGCATCACGTTGAGAAGACCCACCAGTGCTGGGCACATTTGGTGAATCTAATTAACAGGGGCAACTTGTTGGCTGGGCACAGTGGCTCACGCCTCTCATCCCAGCACTTTGGGAGGCCGAGGCGGGCAGATCACGAGGTCAGGAGATCAAGACCATCCTGGCTAATACAGTGAAACCCTGTCTCTACAAAAATACAAAAAATTAGCCGGGCATGGTGGTGGGCGCCTGTAGTCCCAGCTACTTGGGAGGCTGAGGCAAGAGAATGGCATGAACCTGGGAGGCGGAGCTTGCAGTAAGCCGAGATCACGCCACTGAACTCCAGCCTGGGCGACAGAGCGAGACTCCATCTCAAAAAAGAAAGAAAGAGGGGGAAAAAAAAAAAAAAAACGGGCAACTTGTCCTGCATTACTCTAATAGTGAGCATTAGCTAGTCCCTTCCAGCAGCCTAGTATTGATATTATTATCCTTCATATGGGAGGATGGTCACCACTGGAGTGGAAGTGAGGATGACAATGTACCAGACAAGTCATGCAAGGTGACTTCCAATCAGACTGTTTCCTCTGAGGAGTTGGTCACCCATCACCCTTTTTGAGAGTCTTTATCATGGGCAAGACCAGCCTGCTTAACTGGACCAGAGACAGGTACCTCACCTGAAGGTAGTTTTTACAGGCTGCTTATGTGTACCCTGACCAATACCAGAGGGTGACACCGTCAGATTTTCTCTGGAAGAGTCTGAATGCAAGACATATAAAGAACAGTAGAAAGGAGAGTGGCAGAGAAGCAAGAAAACAGAGAGATGCTGTAAACTGAAGTCAAGGAACAGCAGGTGCCTGCTTGACTGGAGTATCTGTGAGCAGCATGAACTTGATCACAAGCACCTCTCTTTGCAAAGAGAAAATCACTAATAGTAACGGCACATGCTAGCTTTTCTTCTGCCCTCCAGTACCCCAGAAAGCTGACCTCTATGCCCTATACATGTATACCTGAGATCCCTTTTCCCATTGGGCAGTGCCAATTGGAGACCATGCAGGAGACGAAAGAGCAGGAGGAGAGTCTGCAGTATTTCTTCCTGTTCCCCCTTTGCCAGCAATGTGCTTCCAGTGGTGACTGCAGCTCTCTTTAATGATGGCTCCTGTCCACGGCCCTGTCCACACCTCCCTTCTCCCAGGTTCCAGCTTTTCCTGTCAGGCCCAAGAGTAACAACAGCTTCTCACTACTGCTAGTCCCTGCCTGCTTCAGTAACCCATCTGGTTCCCCTGCTCTTGCCCACACCTCTATAAATAATCCCTTCATTAAATTATCTTTCAAATCCCAGCCGGTAGCCTTTCCTTTCAGTTGGGGCTGATGTATGACAGAACACAAAATAGAGAGCAACTGACATAAAATCGATGGAATAACAGCTGGCCTATCAGAGCAATGTTTGTGTCCTACGTGACATCCGTTAAGAGGCCTTCTTATTCTTCCTGTTCCTCTGTTACAATAAATCAGTAACCCCAGCAAGGCTCTCTGGAGAGCCTCGGTAATGTATGCAAAAACTCAGGGGGCCACTGCATGACTTTCCTCATGATGGTGTTCATTCAACCAGCCACTTTTCAAACAAGCATTTATTGAGCCCCTACTATGTGCCAGGCATCATGCTACGCTCTGGGGATAGAGGATCAAAATAGACACAGTCCCTGCCCTCATGGACCTTACAATGGTGGGTGGAGATGAAGGTGGAGGACGACGAGAGGCAGGGGCTAAAATGGGGAATGGAGCAGAGAGTAAACAAGTAATGCCAACAAGCTTATAATCACAAACCGTGACTAGTTATTCAAAGGAAAATGGAAAACAGGTAAGAGAATAATAGAAGGTCTCATGTAGAACTTCATCTCTATTTAATGACTGGAGCTGCTATCAGCCAAACTCTCCATCTTATGGATGAAGAGATTGATACAGAGGAAATTAAACCACAGTGAGTACAGAAAAGAGCATGAGATAAGCTGTTTAGGTAAAAATGCTTAGGCTGGCACTGTGAACCCATGTCCCCTCCAATAATGCATCTTCTACTGAAGACAGATAATGCTTGGTTTTGATAGATGTGTCATGTGGAAGACAAGTTTTATGATGGCCAACGTTAGTCCAGACATTGTCCTCAATCCCTGCTTTCAAAGGTTCCTAAGCTTCTAGAGAACCTATCTCCTGCCAGGCAAGAATTTTAGTGTTTGAAGAGTTAGTCAACGAGGCTAAATGGTGTGCCACTCACATCCTTTGTTCCATTTAGAAAAAGGTTCTCAATGCTCTCCTTTTTCTGCAGGCACAAAGCATTTAGAAACATCCTCCAGAAGCCCTCCCACCTCATCTACCTTTGTCTCCTCATATTATCGCTTCCCTAGGAGCGCAAGCATCCCAGTTAATAGGGCATCAGAATTTCTGAAAAAGAGATGGAGGAAAATCTGCCTTTTACTTTCTTTTGGTTCCCAATGTCTTGAATAAAGCAAAGCTCTGTCTTCAGTTTGCCTTCTCACTTAGTGATCTATGAAAAAAAACAAAGCGTGAATTTTTGGGGGTCTTATTTTGAGAATAGGGTAATTTGCAATCTTTGATGTTTTTATATAACATTATTTAAATATTCAATAAATGATTATTGAACTCCTGTTATGTGCCAAACATTGTGCTAATCTCAGGGGATGCGATGATGGGCTAGACCTACATGGAGCCTGCCTTTAAGGAATTCACAATGTCGCCAGAGAGACAGACAAGTAAGAAAGCAATTGCAATACATTATAGTAAGTGTCACGTAAGGGTACAACTGAGTCTTCAAAAAGTTTATGGAAAATGCATATTATTTTAAAAACTATGCATGGAGCTCAATTTTTTTGTACCAAAATAAACTCATACTAACTTTTTATAATATGTCAGAATGGTATCTAGTTTGAGTTACTAAAAAGGATAAGACATCATTTTCAATTGAGCCCTATCGGAGCAACAGGAATTACACTAATATTGCAGCAAGAACAAACATCAAATTTATGATGAATGTTGGGTGCAGGAATGATGAAATCATTGATGCTTTATGAAAAGTTTATGGGGACAATATCCCAAAGAAACCAGCAGTTTACAAATGAATAATACATTTTAAGAAGGAATGAAATAACATTGAAAACAAAGCCCACAGTGGAGACTATCCACATCAATTTGCAAAAAAAAAAAAAAAAAAATTAATCTTGTTTGTGCCCTAATTGAAGAGGACTGAAAATTAATGACCCAAACAATAGCCAACACCATAGACATCTCAACTGGTTCAGCTTACACAATTCTGATTAAAAAATTAAAGTTGAGCAAATTTTCCACTTAGTGGGTGCCAAAACTATTGTACCCAGGTCAGCTGCAGACGAGAGCAGAGCTTTCAATGGAAATTTTAAACAAGTGGGGTCAAGATCTTGAAGCATTTTCTCAAAGAATTCTAACAGAAGATGGAACATGGCTTTATCAGCACAATCCTGAAGACAAAGCACAATCAAAGCAATGGCTACGGAGATGTGGAAGTGGTCCACTCAAAACAAAAGTAGACTGGTCAAGAGCAAAAGTCATGGCAAAAGTTTTTTGGGGATGCTAGAGGAATTTTGCTTGTTGACTTTCTGAAGGGCCAAAGAATGATAACATCTGCTTATTATGAGAGTGTTTTGAGAAAGTTAGCCAAAGCTTTGGCAGAAAAATGCCTGGGAAAACTTCACCTGAGAGTCCTCCACCATGACAATGTTCCTGCCCATTTCTCTCATCAAATAAGGGCAATTTTGTGAGAGTTTTCATGTGAAATAATTAGGCATTCACCTTATAATCATGATCTGGCTCCTGACTTCTTTTTGTTCCCTAATTTAAAAAAATTATTAAAGGGCCCCATTTTCAGTTAATAATGTAAAAAAGACTGCATTTACATGGTTAAATTCCCAGGACCCTCAGTTACTTAGGGATGGACTAAACAGCTGATATCATCACTTACAAAGTTGTATTGACCTTGATGAAGTTTATATTGAGAAATCAAGTTTATATTTTTTTCTCTTTTAATTCCATTTTTCCATGAACTTTCTGAAGCCCTCTCGTATAAGGCACTTAACAAAGGATAGAAAAGTCAAGGAAGACTTCCCAGAAAAAGTTTTCACTTTCAGTTAATGCCTGAAGGATGACAAGGAGCTAGACATAAAAGTGTAGTGGGTGAGGGATTAAGACTGTTCTAGGCAAACGCAACAGCTTCACGTGCAAAGCTCCCGAGGTGAGAGAGAGGTGCATAGAGATGCTGAAAGAAGTTTATGATGGCTGTAGAAAAAGATTAGGAAAAACTGTGTTGAAGTCTGAGGTTAAAGCAGTAGGATGTGGCCAGGTTATGGCCAGTCTTGGAAGCCAAGTTAAGGAAATTGAGGAAATTGGCCATTATCTAAGGTCATTAGGAGTCCTTGAAGAGTTCTAAGTAGGAAAATATGTGACGAGTTTTATATCTTGAAAAAGTCCTGTTGGCTGCAATGTGAGATAACTACTGAAGGACTACAAGACTAGAGGCAGGGAAACTGTTTGGGGAAGATGTTGCCATAATTTAGATAAGAGATGGCCCTGGCCTGGACTAGGGTTTTGGCCCAAGATATAAAGAAACAGACAGTGTTGAGCTATTTAGGTGACCGAGTTGACAGGACTTAGATATGGGCTGCATGGATATAGGAGGTGAAGAAGAAGGAGACCCAAGGATGATCTCAGCACTCTTCCTACCTACCTAGGAGAAGGGTGCTGAGAAACTGAGGAGCAGGCTTAGTGGATCGGAAGAAAAATCGGGAGTAAAACTTTAGATATGAGGAGTTGGAGGTGATTTTAATGTATCCCAGGCAAGACACTTAGTAAGCAGTTGAATAATCCCTTTGGGAACCAGGAGAGAGACCAGGGTTAGCCACAGATGTGGAAGTCACTAGCATACAAATGGTGATTAAAACCATGGATAGGTAGCAAATGCTCAGGAAGAGGGTATTGAGATGAGAATAAAGCTTGAGCGAGAACCCAGAAGACATTAACATTTTGTGTCCCATCAAAGGAAGAACAGCCTAGAAAGGAACAGTTGAAAAGAATAGGAAATGTGCACGGTGGCCATTCCACAACCCCAGAGTGCAGGGCGGAGGTTACCCTGAAGACCCAGGGCCAGGCTGCCTGTGGGGAGGTCCTGGCTCCACTAGTAAGCGAGAGGAGCTGCAGCAACTTACTTAGCTTCCTGGGCCTCAGTTTCCCTCATTTTAAAATGGTAATAATAACATCTGTAGAACTTGCTTCATAGAGTGGTTCTGAGGTTCAGATGACTTACTATGTATACAGTGCTCAGAACAGGAACTGGCATGTACCAAGAGCCCATCAGGTGCTTCTTGTTAAGTGTATCTTACAGTAAACATCTTATAGAGTTCATTTATTTTGCTAGGAGTCACGTGTTCCAAGTAATAAAAAAGTGCATAAAAATGAACTGCTTATATGTGTAAGCCACTTATATTCATAATTATCCCCAAATAAAACTTGTATTTGAATAGAACTTTTATGTAGCAAAAAGCTTTCATTGCTCCTTTAATTTACCCCACAATCCGGTGAGCAAAGACAGCTGTTTTCTCATCCAAGCGATCAAGAAAATTACCCAAGGTCATGCAGAATGTAAGACGCAGACTCAGGATTTGAACCCTAGTTATCTGGTTGAAGGTTCACTAATCATCACAGGTCAGTCTCTCTTCTTTCTCTGCTTGGAAATAAACTTGTAGGTCCTTGTCTCCATAGCACTACAAAAATATTTCCATTAATTTTCGAGATGGCTTTCACCTGCAGAACTCCTGCTATGCTAGTAGTATAAATCTAGTATTGCTGAGAGGCTGCGGGTCAAACGACGTCAGGAATAAATGTTATTACTATGGTAGTGCTCTTGAACTCGGCCTCCCCCTCTGTCATATGGTAAGCTCCAATGGTCAATCCACATTTGAAAGACACTAAACAGCTGATCAAACTATCAGGTACAGAGTATCCTTCCCAGCCCCATCATTTCCAATGGCCTGATAGAAAATAACTGAAGGCCATCCAAATAGACCAAGTGGTTATGTTTTGTATTCTTTTGCAATTTAACTTAAGAAAATCCAGCAATTGAATGATCCTTATGCCCCAGGTTGAGATTTTTAAAAAAACAGATCAGGTGATACTATGTATTCAAAACTCTGAAGAGGTGGTTGGTTTCTCAAAATTTGTGTTTGTGGACACAACATTGAGTCAGAAACGGTTATTCTGCAGCCGACATTGTGTTCCAACAACCATCCAGACTGAGAGGTGAGTCATCATCCGTCAGGCACTTCATGAAAGTTCTTCCACTTGGTTGTCACCGGGCAACAAGGGGCTCTGAGCAGCACGTAATTAAAGCCGGAGCAGCTGAGAGGGAAAGGCGGCTGATCATTCAGGTGTCAAGAAAGAGCCAGGTTGGCAGGATGATGGATTGAAAAATGCATTTAGCCTTGCTCTCTCCCCAAACCCTACAAAAATGACAGTAAAGGGATTTTATTACAGGCATAAACCCACAAGGACAAAGAAAATGTGAAAAGAGACAACAGTAATGAAATTTTGGAAGCTGGAAAGCAGATGGGCAAGTGGTGACTGACTCAACAAACCTGAAAATATGAATCCTAAGGCGGTAGCCGGAAAGCCAAGAAGCAACCAGATTTACATTGCATAATCCCCAAATGGCTCAGGAATTAGCAGGACCAGGCATTTCTAAAAGTAGGAAATGTGAAAAGAGACAACAGTAATGAAATCTTGTTGGGGCCAAAAGCAAGAAGATTCACTGGACGTCTTCTTAAGAGACCATCAGACCCTCAGAGAGCCTTCCTATGCAGCAGGATAGGTATAATAGATTGCATTATCTTTCCATTTTGTCAGCCCTCCCTCTGCTGTGTGATTTTGTAGTCACTCCCACTAAAAGCAGAATGTATATCTGTGCCTCACTGAGGTTATGCTTGGCTAAGAGACCTCCTTGGCCCATGGAATGTGGGCAGAGTACAGTGAACAAAGTCTGAGCTTGGGCTACAAAAGACATTGTCTCCCTCCACTTGTTCCTACTGAAGGTCTGACATTGCAGTAGAAGAGAATTCCTGAGTAGCCTGTTGGTCCAAGAAGAATGAGCCACATGGAACAGACCTGATCTAAGCCCACAGCCTGAATCCAAGCCCAACCAAGCTCAGATGACCTGCAGTCCCATAGACTAGAAACAAGCTCTTGTAGCTGTAACAGGCCACTGACATTTTAAGGTTATTTGTTCAACAGCAGAGTTGACTCAGATGGCAATAGGTACCCAGAAGTACTAAACACTACAGTGTATAGTTTTTAGTACAGCAGCATTCCACTTCTAGGTACCCAACTTCCTCTCACCCTTTGGTTTTGGAGGCCTCAGGCACTAGGCAAAGCCATGTAGGCAATGCCAAGCAGACACACCTCTGCCAGCCCTCCTTCTGGGAGAATCGTTTCCAATGGTGGTCTTGGTTTTGGGAATAGGTCACAGGTGGCAATATATTATAACTATAACCTATTGCAATATATATGTTTTCAGAGGCTAGAAAAAATGATGAGGAAAATATTATAGGAGACTAGAAAAATGGTGCCCCATGTTTTTTAATGGCAAAATGTTTGGTATAATTGTTACCTACAGTAACTTGGAAGATTGAAAATATACCTAATGAACTCAAAGCCTTGAGCAGGGAGGTGTCCAGGCAGCATGCTGACAGAGGCAACCAGAGCACCTTCAGCAATCTCAGAGTGAAGACAGTGAGGAGCTGGCAAAGACGGAATAATTTAGAGGACAGGCCATGCTCCACAAACGTTGGGGAGAGAGCACACCAGAGGCTGGACTAAAGCTGAGTGCAGACTCCCTGCTCAACTCTGCCTCAGATGGGGTGGATTTGGAGGCACCTGGGTTTGAAGAGGCTTCAGTGCCTGCCATCAGCCATGACTGGAGCCTTCTGGAGCTGGTGATTCCTAAAACACTTCATGTGTGTGTCATATTTTAACATTCCTCCCAGTGCCTGGTACTCAGTAAATGTTTCTTGAACAAATAAACAAATGGTTTTAAGTCATCTGACCCCCTTACTTCGGTTTCCTGGGTCTCGTTCAGCGATACGTTTCCACGATGGATATCCATCCTGATTCTCAAGCTATAGAGAGGCCTGAGAACTTCTATGGTCTGTTTGTCCCACTTCAGACTGTCCCTCAGGCATCCACAGGTAGGACCAAGTGGCCGGCACCCTCCATGCTGAGCCCCCAGTCCTCTCCAGAGCACGGAGTCCAATGTCAGTCAAGGCACAGCCATGCCTGGACTAAGCGAGAGAGAGGAAGGGGTCATCTGGCTAAAGTATTGTTTAAACACCTTATTTCTCTGATAACTTTTTTATCATGTCAACAAAAAAGGAGCAAGTTCTTCCTAGGGCAGTGTTAGACCCAAGCTCCTCTTGGAATCCCTGGAAGATGCTGGGCAGGAGGGCAAGTGGGAACTGACTGCTGAGTGTATCTGGGAGGAAGCCCCAGAGAGCTGCCCTCCTTGTCGTCTGTTCCTGAGGGAACTGAGAGTGCTGGGTCTTGTCCACGCAAAGAATGCAAGTACGGGATTCCGAGTCTGTCCCATGAAACCACTGACCACTCACATCTTCTTCCCCAGCTCCCTCTCACACCAGACCCACTGAAATCTACCAGCCTTACAAACTGCCTCTTCTCCACCAAGCTGTGACATCCCTTCCTGATTCCAGCATCTCCTCTTCCTGTGGCCTCATCTGCCATCCATCTTTGGCTGGCAGAACCCTACTTCCTCTTACCCCCTGGTTTTGTGGGCTGCAGGCACTAGGCAAAGCCATGTAGGCAATACCTACCAGACACATCTTAGCCCTCCTGGTAGAATCATTTCCAGTGTTGACACCCCTAGGCCTGCTGACCCCCCACTCATCTCTGGTCACAGCTGAGAGCACCTGTGTTGTCAGCAGGCTCTTGATGGGGGCTTTGCATCAGCTCCCAAAGCCCACAGGGCCTGAAGGCAAATTTCACACCTAACACACCCCAACTGAGAAGAAAGATAGGAACATAGTGGGAAAGATTTGAACGTTGTGATGATGAGAGGCCCTTAAGTGTGGATGGCACTACATGGTTCCCTGGGGCAAATTTTTTCCGGGTGCTAAGGGAGCACAGGAGATCCGCACCTTGTGAAGATGAGATCAGAGTTCTCTGCCTGGCTTGCCAACTGCCTGTGCGGTCACAAATGCAACGGACAGAGCTGGCTGTCAGAGGCAACAGCAAAACTTTTTTTTTTTTAAAGAAATAACACTTTCTGTTTTCCAGTGTTTCCTTCTATCTCCCTCCTTTCCTTCATCCCTGCAGGTTTTGAGGAGTTTGGGTGGCTGCATATCCTAGATCTCTGGTAACGAGCCCAGATTTCTCACAGGAACGCTTCTGCCGCTGGCCCAAGACTTCAGTCTCTCACAGAGTGGAGGAGCTGTCAGGACAATCACATTCACATTTGGGAGAATGACAGCAGCTCTTCCAACTTGGGGCGGATGGGGTGGTGGCTCACCCCCTTGTCACCAGATGAAGACTAGCTGCTGCTGATGGTGGCTCCTCAACCTAAGAGTCTCTCATTGTTGGTGCTTCCCAACTTAAAGAATATTGTAGGAGGCACGAAGTTGCCACAGTCCCTCAGAGGTCTTCATGATGTGAACCAAGGGTCAGCTGATGGCTGTTAGGACTTGACCTTATGCCAACCATCTTTGTCAATAGCTCTCTTGCCTCTAATCTGGAGCGACACCAAGAGTCAGGCAAAAATCTACCTTGCACTAACTGGCGTGTAAAACAAAGATGACATGCAATTATCAAACTGCCCTTCCCAAGATCGGAGGAAATCTTCTGGCAAGGACCAGGGTTTAAAATGAAGGATCAGAGATCTCAAGGGGGTCCTGTAATAAAACAGTTTAAAGAGAACCAGGAGGGCTCAGCCAGAGCCTCGCTCATGACAGGCACTTGATAAACGCACACGGCATTCAGTGAGATGGAAGGCGAGTAACTTAGGCCAAGGTGCTATTATAAGATGACTATGTGGATTTCAGAGGGCACAGCCATCTCTGTCATACAGAATTGTGACTGCCTCACCCTTTGTTGAATGCAGTAAATTATCAAACCTGAGGGGGTAATGGGAATTCCCAAATTTGTAGCCAGTTGGTCAAAAGCGCAGGTGGCCTGTGGGCTTTGGGAGCTGATGGAAAGCCCCCATCAATCCCAGAGCTTGTGGCTAGTGTCCGAAATAAGAGAAGTCTTGTAGAGGGCAGAGCCCTTGACCTAACTCCAGGTAGTTAGCAACAGAATTGCACTAAAACTCCCAAATACTCTGTAGACACCATGGTGAGAAAGAGAGACACAGTCCTGGCCTTCTAAGGGCTTAGCATCCAGCCAACATGGGGGACACTCACTAGCAAGTACTGTGGGAGCTGCCTTTGAAGTGCATTCCAGGGTATGGGCCATCCTATGGCAGAAGGAGCCTCAGCACCTAGGGACCTCAGGAGCAAGCCTGTCTCTTACTCATCCATATTTTGGATGGCAACTCATGATGGTCACTTGGACATCATCAGAATATGACAGGACTTTGTTCAGGCCAGAACGTTTTCTCCTTTGAAAGTTCCTCAGTGAGTGATCCCCTCTCCCTTGCCCAGGTGGGTCATGACACATGGAAAGCAGAAATATTCCCCGCCCGGAGCCTGAGGCCCTCCTCATTTCCCCTGACCTCTCCTGGCTTCCTGCTTTCTGCTTTTATTTTCCTTCTGTGTCCACCCCTCATACTTCTCCCCTCTCCCTCATCCATTCTCTCTCTCTGTCTCTCATCAGAGAAAAATACTCTTACCATGGGGAGAAACAACCATTGTCCTCCCTCAATCGAAAGGATGACTGCATTTTTCTGCAATAACAAGCAAGAGCAATTTGGACATGAGGGCAAAAGAGGAGAGAGAAGAGAGGACAAAGGGAGGAGAGGAGAGAATTGAGGCCAGAGTTCTTTCCACAGCACTCCAGGCAAGTCTACAAAGTGATCCAGTTAGCACTTGAGACAAAACTGACTTGCCATTCCTGGCAGTGTAAATAGACCAGTAGACTACAACTTTCGCTAAAGATAATATAGAAATAAGAATCGTCATTATCATCATCATAAATGCCATGCATGATTCTAGAATCATAATATTTTCGTGAACAAGTATTTCAGAGCTGGGATGAGGAGTCTTGCCTCTGTGATAGTTGATCTATGGCTTCCCCCAAGTCCTTGATCCTCTCTGAGCCTCAGTTATTTATCTGCACAATGGAGCTCTGACCCATTTTGGCACACAAACAGCCTATAAGAGAGCCAGGATTTGACTTAGATCAGAGATCTAAGAGAACCCAGAGATCTTTCCTCCATCCCATAGCCTCCACTCTCCTCTTCAGATCACTACTGTCTTGCCAAGTGAATAAATGGCAGAAGCAATGAATAAGGCGAGAGTGAAGAAGAATCTTAAAGAGAAAGTATCGCCAAATGCCTCACAGTCTTAATTAAATGAGAATATAGGGATAGAACAATAAGTCCCTAGACCTAGTTTTATATTTTAAGAGGGGGGAAGACGTTGGCCCTAGTGAAACAAAAGGGAAATGCCTTCCAGAGAGTCCACTAACTATTCTCTTTCGTAGAGAGGGCAACTGTGAATACATACAATCTCACAAAAAAAGTAGACTTACTGGGCCTATCTTGGAGCCTAGAACAAGGCAAAAGCTGAAGCCCAAGGACAAGACCCTTCTGAAAAAATAAAAGTCACAGATCATTAATAATTAGGAAGCTGAGACGTCCGGGGTCTAAAATGTGACTCTTACCCATTTGTTCACTTTGCAAATATAGGCAGTAAGTTAAGGACTCTAGGAAATACAATGTTTAACAACATAACAGACTCTGCCCTTAAGTGACTTGGGCTCACATATTTATAAAAGTTTCCAGTAAAACATAAATTAGTATTTTAGAAACAAGATAATTCTTAATCTGTTTTCGGTTTAATTAAATACAATAAGGTGGGGATAAAATGGCCAAACATAGAGGTAGCAAAATCAAAACTCAGTGTTTTCAAACATAATTGATCTTAAAAATAGTTATAGAAGGTATCGAGACAATTGACAAAATTTATATGTAGACTGTAGCTTAGATACTAGTATGGTAGTATCTAATTTCCTAATGTTGATCATGGTAATGTGGTTATGAAAGGAATATGCTCAATCTTAGGAAATACACACTCAGGTATTTAAGGGTAATGGGTTGTGGTATCTTCCAAGTTACTCCCCAGTAGTTTAGAAAAACACATACAGAGAAAGAAAGAAACAGAAAATGATGGAAAGCAAACAAGCAAAAATGTGAACCTATAGGAGAATCTAGGTAAGAGAATTAGAATAAATATTTGTACTATTCTTGGCATTTTTCTATAAGTTTGAAATTATAATTTAAAAGTATCCCAAACTCTCTTGATTGATATGATGAATAAATCATGGATGTTAAAGGAACATTGCTTACCCACCCCAGAGAGACTTCATTTGGCCAGCACTGAATCTGAATCATGGTTTTCCTATCTTCTGCAGCCAAAACACAAGAAAATCTCAGGCTGGTTACATGCCAAGCATGGAAAGGTAACATGTTTTAGAATGTGAGGCCAATGACTATGCTTAAATGAATCAACTCAAACCAATTTCTTGAAGTTTACCCAAACACAGCTGGCAGAAAGAGATACCTAATCAGAGTGAGACTATCCAAGTCACAGTAATCACTAATCCCCAACTGTCCCTAAGCCACAAATGCTACTGCAAACACAAATGCTACTGCAAACACACACCAAAGACAAGTGCTTTGAAGTTTTATAGCAATACAGGTATGTATATGTATCTACATACATTCTGAGGAAGGAAGGGGATGGGGGAGAGAGAGAAAGAGGGAGAGGGAGAGGGAGGTGGAGAGAGAGAGAAAGAGAGAGACAGAGAGAGAGAGAGAGAGGCACACACAGAGAGAGACTATCTACTATGGACCATTAAATAATGCCTACTTGGATGACAGTCAAGAAATGATATGGACAACCGGGTAAAAGTCCCCTACATAACCTCACAAAACTGAGTCAGAAAAATGATTGAAAAAAGAACACCCTTCATAAGTCTGAAATCCCTTTTACCTAGCCCACACCATTGTGCCCAGCTGGAAGTATATAATCACGTAATGGTTGCACTTCACTTTCATTCTCAAAATGCATTCTACCCAAAGTTTACTTCACAATTTCATAAAATATAGAGATACCAATTAGGAAAAGTTAAATTCTGAAAATGCCATATTTAAATGAAATTTTAATCCCCCCTCCCAAAGAAATAAATGAAAACAGGGAAAGTTTCTTCCTTAATAGAGCTCAGAGATAAATTCAGACCTTGTCATTAACCCAGCGGGAGGCTTGAAAGTCATTTTGATTCTTGCATTGTTGAGAGGGATCTAGTTCTGGCATTCCATAAATTCTAATTAAACAGAAAGGGAAAAACTTTAAAAATGAACAATGCAATCAATTATAAACATTCTATTTAGACAGAGTTATGTTAGCATAACAAGTGAGCTTAAAAAAGCAAAAAAGAAAATAATTATTAACCAGATGGGTAGTAAAAAGAAAAGTTGGGTTTTTTTTTTTAAGCACAAAGCCTTCATCTGAAGCCAGGCAGAGATGAAGATAAACAAGAAGTTGCCCTCCACAGCCAAAGAGCATAATACCCAGGAAATCAAATGAAATCAGTCTAAAACACTGACTGCAGTTAACATGAACTTAGCATCCTGATGCCAAATGAAAGATTTAAGCAAGTTCCCTATTTTTAGACCTTTGTATCTTGGTGGCTTTGTAATGAATCAGGATGTGTCTTGGAAAACTCGCTGGCAGCCTGGAGGATATTTGTTTTCCTACCAAAAATAGTTGGAGTCTCCTAAAATGTGAAATGGACACACAGTGAACAGAGCACTTGAGGAATCTGGCTCAACGGTTGACTCAGAAGAGATCAGTCAGGAGCCCAAGGCTAAGGCCTGACACCTTGTCTGGTTATACCAGAGCCTGAAGGAACACAAGGATGGCAAGTAAAAGATGAGACAGTGCTTTGTCTATGGTGTGAGACATGTGATGCAGATCTCCTAAGAAAAACTGGGAGATTTCAGAGCTGAGACCCCACCAGGCTGTTGGAATGGAGCCCCCAGGCTGGGGTATCATAGATCAAGATACCCCACAAGATACCCCAGAGTTACCCTACTTGGAAACTAGTAAATTCCTCCCAACACCATAAAAAGATGTGCACTTCTGCTCCAGAAACACTTTTTCTATGGGACCTCAGCATCACCCAAACTATTTTACTTCTGTGTCAGAGTAGCTCAGGGTTCAAACTCCAGCGGTATGATCCCACCTGGGGCATCCTTCACCATGCAGGGTGTCAGTCCTCTCACCTATAAAATGAGAGGGTGAAACAAGTACTCACTGAGGTTCTTTTCAGTTCTAGAAATGGAATTATAATGAGCAATTCTAAATTCAGAGAAATTAACTTTCGGACCTCCATAGTCTTGGCCGTGGGCAGTCGTAATCAACATATTTTTGTCTGGTCAAATCGCACAATTATATCTAGTTGGCCAAGGATGGACCAACAGGTTTCCTAAGAGCTTTTAGGAAAATCTTTAACCCTGTTACCTTAATCTGATAATGCTTGTAGGAATTTACTCATACAGCATAATTGGTCACATAAACTGAAGCTTCGTTATTATATCACTGATGTAGGGAGGAATCGAGCCCAAGGAGAAAACGTATTGGATCTCATTCAAGGGAGCTGTGTTATTAAAGGACTGAGGGGGCTACATTACATAGATGTTTTACCTGCTTACAAAATAATAAGAACAATAGCTAAGATATGTTGACTGTTTGCCATATGCCAGAACCTGTTCTAGGGCCTTTGTGTGATTGTCTCACTAAAATCTCCTATCAATCCTAAAAAATTGGTCATTATCCCTCAATCGCTCTAGCAGAAGAGAAAACTGAGGACAAGGAGGCTAAATAACTCAACCAAGGACATTCAGAAATAGGATTTGAACCTGGAATACCTGGTTTCAGAGCTAGCATGCTTCGCGAGGTTTCAGTATAAACACAACTGCACAGTATATGAATGATGCTAATTCCTTGAACTCCTAGCCCACTTTTATTTTATACTTTAAATGTATGATTTGGACAATACCAAATATACAGAAATGTTGCAGAAACAGCACACGAGCTGTTTGAAAATAAGTTGCTGATATTTTTCCTCATCATTCCATGAATAGTTTACTGTAGTAATCCTATAACCACAACATGAACATCAAAATTGTGAAACAAAATACTGAAGCATTACTACTATCTCATCCTCAGACCCCATTTATGTTCATCCACTAGTCCTAACAATGTCTTTTCTAGCAAAAGGGGCCAGTTCTGAGTCACTGGTTGCATTGAATTCTCATGGCTATTTAGCTTCCTTCAATCTGCAACAGATTCTCAACCTTAACATTCATGAACTTGGCATTTTTGAAGATGATAGGCTAGTTATTTTTTTAAATGGCCCTCAATTTGAGTTATTCTGATGTATTCTCACAATTAGGTTCAAGTTATGCATCTTTGGTGGTAATATCACAGAAGTGATGCTGTATTCTTCTCTCTGGACTTTGCAGGTGGCACAAAATTTCAATTTGTCTCATTCATGGTGATGTTAGCTGGAGAAACCTGGTAGACACACCAGAGTAAATTACTCACTTTTCTTTTGTAATCTGTAAGTATTTCATAAGAAGGTACTTTGAGACTGCATAAATATCCCAATCCTCAAAAAACTTTCCAGTTATTTATTTGTTAATTTATTTATATTAATGTGAACTCAGATTCCGGTCTCATTCACTGAGTTATAACCTGTCATCACTTTTCTTGATGTTCAAATTATTCCAGATTTGGCCAGTGGGAGGTCCATCCAGCAGGCTACTAGGTTTTTCAGAAACATCCCCATCATTCTTTGAGTCTTACTTTTTGGCACAACATGTTGTTGTAGGCTCAACTTGTACTTTGTCTGCCCTTGTTCTGAAATATATAATTTCTCTAAAGATCCTTGGTTTCCTTTAGTGGAAAATGGTATTTAGGAACCAGTATCTGGGCACTAGGTGTGCTCATAGCAATTGCTCACTGCTGCTGATGCCCACCTACCCTCCCTACTGCAGATACCTTTTCACCCCCTCAGGCTTTAACGCCTTAGGACTGTACAGACACCTCTTCATCCCACTTGGGCTCCAATGTCCTTCCTGAACCACCAAAGCATCCCTCTCCAATTACACAATACCCAGGCCCATGTGCACTGAGTGAACACCTACCTTAGACAGCCGTATGTAACAGCTTTTGGACTAACATGTTCCAGAAGGACAGAAGAAGAGGACTGAGCCTGCCATTTGCTAATTCTTTCATGCTCAAAGGAAGGGATGCTAAAGAGCTCCCATATTATTCGTTTCTATTTTCTATACATTTTCTGAGATGCACCAGTGCCCACCATACCATTCTGGTGCATTTGGCCAGTGTCCAAAAGATAATGGCAGCACCAGCCAGAGAAAAAACTCATTGAAGTAGCTGCTAGAGGACTTTTAAACATCAGAACTTACCCAAGGAAAAAATAAGTTCCTTTGGTAGAGTAGGATGCAGTGAAGAATAGAGTAGAATGCAGTGAAACACACTGCCTTGACCCATTTTTCAGGAAAAAATAATCATATCGAAAACTTCAAATCAAAAATTTTCATTTAACATACCGGCATTACTGTTTTACAAGCAGGAATAGTGTGGCTAGAGAAGGAGAAAATTGGTATCGGAAAAAATGGAAACAACTCAGCATCGGATTTGGAGTTACTTGAGTAAGAGCTGGTGACACCTGTGCCACTTAACAGCTGGATGACCTTACGCACGTCACAGAACCTCTGTGAACCTGGACTTCTCACTTGTAAAATGAGGAAGTGATAGAAAAGGAACAATAATAACCATGAATTGGATCGTTTTGCTCTGTTGCTTTTAAAACCCCCCCGAGGCTTTCCACTCCCTCAGCAATTTGCCTTGGCTTTGAGGACCCTTTATTTCACTTTCACCCTCACCGATATACTCTGATCACCCTGACTGATTTCTATTCTTTGAATATACCAAGCTCCTTCCCTCCGTGGGGGTTTGCATTTGCTGTTTCTTCTGCCTGAGACACTCTTCTTGTCACTTAGGTCTCTACCCAAATGTCACCTCCTTAATTTGAAGCCATTCTCTTCCTCCGTCAAGCACCCACCGTCATCATAACAGCCTGTTTCATTTTCACCGTAGCACTCACCACTATCTAAAGGATCACATTTGGGCTTATTCAATCATTGTCTACTGTTCCCATTAGAAAGAATATGAGCGCTGTAATGATGGTTGTATCCCTAGTACCTCGGACAGTGGCTGGCACATGGTAGGTGTGTAATAAATATGCATGGCATAAATGAATAAATGAATGGTAGCTATTATAGATGGTTTGATGAGAATCAAATGAGATAATATAAGTAAAATATTTAGCACAGAATCTGGTAAATAATAAGTTAACAGATAATAATAATGTGGTATAATAAAAAAATATCAGGGAACCTGAATTCTAGCGTTGGCTCTGTTTCCAGCAAGCAGGGTAACTTTGGGCAAGCCATAAAATTATCTAAGCTTCAGTTTTCTCACCTATAAATCCTGCAATGTAAATTTGAGTATTTCTCAGGTCTCTTCCAGGATTAAAGTTCAGCAGTTTTTTTCTATCTCATGGTCAAAGTTTCCAGTCCTGTCCAATGATAAATTAGTCCTTTGTTGGTAAAAACTGAACTACTGTTGCCTAAGCAGCATCTCTGAAAGACTGACTGTGGTACTGCTGGGGTATTTTGGATCTGGTGTCCATTTGCTAACTATACTTTTATTTTTAATTGACAGGGTCTCACTATGTTGTCCAGGCTGGTTTTGAAGTCCTGACCTCCAGATATCTTCTTGCCTCAGCCTCCCGAGTAGCTGGGATTATAGGTGTGAGCCACTGTGTCTAGCATGCTAACTATACTTTTAATTCAAATTTACAAAGGAATTTCTAGCCAACTCTGCAGGGTCCCTGCATTTCCACTCTACCTCAACTCTCTCCTCTACTCTAATTTCCAAAGAAAAAACTAAGGCTGGCTTTAGCTTTACAGTCATTTGGCTTGGGCCATAGTGAAATATTTACCAAAACAGAATCCAGAGAAACCTCAGAAAAGGCAGTAAAATTTGGCATTTCACCCAGATATATTTCGTGAAGTTTCAAAACCCTAGATGAAAATCTACAGTCCAAGAGACATCAGTTTATCTCAAAAGAGAGAGTTCCTAAAAACACTATTAAAGCAAAGGACCAAACTGTGACTTATTCATTTTGTTATTTCAAAAAAAAAAAAAAAATGCAGAAGTCTATACTTAACCACTCAAAAACCCATAATAATCTCCTCAGTGACACCAAACTCAGTGACTTGGCAATAATTCACCCTTGAAAAATGACTCCTGGGCAACAAGTTTGAAAACAATGCAATGTGTCTTATAGACAAAGCTGTGTCATGGCACAGTCTGCCAAACTCCAGTTGGCAGCCTGTAATTCATCTTGGTACCTTGATAGTCCAATAAAACATATGATCTACCTACAACAGAAACAAACACAAAAGAAGGATAAACATCTCTTCCATTCAGCTTGCTCTCATTTCTTGATTTGCTAGAGCCAGTCAAGTCAATCTGGCTGCTGGCCTATGCAGCATCTAGCTTCAGTCAAATTAGTTTTAATGCTTCCAACAGCCTGCTTCCATTACCCTTTTCTCCTGCAACAAATGACAAATTCAGTGGCTGAAAGAGGTTTGGATCCTTGCTATTCAAAGTCCCTAGACCAGTAGCAATGGCATCACCTGGGATCTTGCTGGGTATGCAAAATCTCAGACACCTCTTCAGATTTATTAAATCAGAATCTGCATTTATGGGATTCCCCAGGTAATTAACATGCACACTAAAGTTTGAGAAGCACTAAGTTAGAGTTAAGCCTTTGAGGCACTTGAAATTAAATAAACTTAGTCTATATTAATTTGGAATAAAGGAGAATAGATTATTAGGTTTGTTTCTCATACAGCAATAACTTATAATTGACCCCATGGGGTTTTTGTGATATTATTTCGGTCTTATAATTTATTTTTTCTTTTTATTTACTAGGATTTCTCATAATCCTGGGGCAGGTTAAAAACAAAAAACAACAACAGAAAAAAGATGTATTGCACAATACCTGTGAGGTAGTAGTAAACTGGCTTTACGAAGATAAAGAGCCCTGATTCATACCTTTTGCCAATTTCCATGGTGTAAATACTCCTTCAGAGTCCATTTCAGGCTGCCAACAGTTTAACAGCTGGCATACAGAATTCCTAAAAATTTAACAATTGGCTTATAAACTCTTAAGAACTACACCAACACATCACTGAAAGACCCTCAAAAAGACTCTTTTCAAGTCATGGCCACTTTTCACTAAAGCCTCTTTACAATGAAATGACACCAAGTTAAACCTTCTAAACATGATTTTCATTATGCCATGCCTCTGCTCCAGAACCTAAGAAACTTTTAATTACTGAGCACACATATCTAACCTCCTTTTCTTGTTTTTTAAAGATTCCCTCTCATCTCAGTGCACCCCACTTATTCCACTTCATTGTCTAGATCTCCTTAACGTGGCACTAGACTTCCCACTTCTGTTTCCTGCAACCTATCAACTCTTGAGGTCATGGCTGAGGAAGCATGACTACAATTGTTGCTGACATCACTTCCCACAATGAGGGACAGAACTGCTACTGGATAGATGGCAGAATAACAAAATGGAAAGAATCTGGGTGTTGATAATAAAATTTGAGTTTCTGGATCTACTTTTCCTGAAGCTTGCTCTTCTTATGAACTTCCTATTAGATGAGCCAATAAATATCCAAGTTTTATAGCTGCAACTGAAAAACAAACCTAATAACAGTGTGTCTAGAAGGTAAGTTCTTTATTGGCACAACAAGCTACCATAAATCCAAATGAGGGCATCACAAACACAGCCTATCAGCCCTGCAATCTCAGGAAAAGAGAAACCGCCTGGAAAGATACCACTAAGAAGTCAATCATGATAATAGTGTGGTATAGTAGCTCACAGTTTCACTGAATCTTAGATATGGAAAGGATCTTAATGGTCTCCTCTACTTCCACTGAAAAAAATCCATGACAGGAAATGACCAGCCTCTTATACTTAATTGAACTTCATGTCCTTCCAAGGCAGGACATCCTATTATTTTAAATTATCTGTAATGAGCTAAAATATGCCTTTCTTTAATTTCTAGTCACTGGTTGTAATGATCTTCTCTTAAGCCACGCATTAAAAAATCTTGAAATGCATGAAAATATTGATCATGGCTCTCTTCTAACCATCTTATTCTCAAGTGTCCAGACTGCTGACCACTTCTCACCTATGAATAGAAGGACTGAACCCAACGGCATGCCTCTAGACACACCCCACCACTTTGACATCAGCTTATATTAATCTACTTTCTTTGCATACAAGGATATAATCTATTACAAATCTAAAGTTTCTCTAACTTGACCACAAGAATATAGTATTAGTGAAGGTAATACCAGTTTCTATAACCAATAACCCTCTGATTTCACTGGTGTAATCCAACAGAAGTTTTTCTTTCTCCCTTGCATAGATTCAAAGGCAAGGTTCTCATTGGTGATGATTCATGGTCCCAGTAGCCTTCCATCTTGTGGCCCCACCAACTTCACTGCATGGCTTCCAAAGCCAACATGGAAACAGTATGAGGAGAGCACCTGGTGAAACATGTGGTTTGGGCCAAATCTGGAACTGGTGCACATGACTTCTGCTCATACAGTCATTTTATTTCCCATAACCCAGAGACTTAGCTGTGTAACCAGAAGGAAGAGGATAGAAGTTTGGTGAATAGTGAGCCAATCTCTGCCACAAATACCATATTAAAATGTCTAAACATCTGTCTAAATGTCTAAACATTTACAGAAATCCAAATTATCCATAAGGACAGTCAAAGATTCGCCCAATTTTGAAAGAATGATGTCTCACAGAAAATAGATATGGCAGCACACATATTTCATAAAAATAGAAAATGTTTTGGTACAGAATGGGAAGCACCTAAGGAAGAGTGACTCCAAAAGGCTTCTTAAGGAGTGTGTTAGGAATGCCCACTTCTTCTCAAGCATAAGAAAGTGGGCGAAGGATATGAACAGACACTTCTCAAAAGAAGACATTTATGTCGCCAACAAACATGAAAAAAAGCTCATCACTGGTCATTAGAGAAATGCAAGTCAAAACCACAATGAGATACCACATCACGCCAATTAAAATGGCAATCATTAAAAATGTCAGGAAACAACAGATGCTGGAGAGGATGTGGAGAAATAGAAACGCTTTTACACTGTTGGTGGGAGTGTAAATTAGTTTAACCATTGCGGAAGACAGTGTGGCAATTCCTCAAGGATCTAGAACCAAAAATACCATTTGACCCAGCAATCCCATTACTGGATATATACCCAAAGGATTATAAATCATTCTACTATAAAGACACGTGCACCCGTATGTTTACTGCAGCACTGTTCACAAGAGCAAAGATTTGGAACCAACTCAAATGCCCATCAATGATAGACTGGATAAAGAAAATGTGGCACATATACACCATGGAATACTATGCAGCCATTAAAAAAGGATGAATTCATGTCCTTTGCATGGACATGGATGACGCTGGAAACCATCATTCTCAGCAAACTATCACAAGAACAGAAAACCAAACACCACATGTTCTCACTCACAAGTGGGAGTTGAACAGTGAGAACACATGGACACAGGGAGGGGAACATCACACACTGGGGCCTGTCAGGGGGTGGGGGGCTAAGGGAGGGATAGCATTAGGAGAAATACCTAATGCAGATGACGGGTTGGTGGGTGCAGCAAACCACCATGGCATGTATATACCTATGTAATAAACCTGCATGTTCTGCACATGTATCCCAGAACTTAAATTTTTAAAAATGTTAAAAAAAAGAAAAGAGCAATAGCAGATTGAAAGAAAAACACTTATTTTTGGAAAAACTTTTCTATTGCCTGAATAATTTGTAAGGAATAGCAATGCTGTGCTGTTATTCCCACATTACTCATATTTATTTGTCACTTAATCAAATGAAATAGATCAAAAAGGATAAATTGATAGGTTTAACTGGATGAAAATAAAAGCTTTTGTATGTTAATAAACAGCATAAAAGTTTTAGGAACATTCTTGCTATGATTATGACAAAGAGCTAATATCCCTAAAATATAAAGAACACTTGCAAATAATGAAATAATAAAAAATAAATACTCTGATGGAAAAAAATAAAGAACATTATTAGATATTTCACAAAATACAGAGTATCAGTAAAATAAAATAGTTTAACTCAATGGCAATCAAAGCAAAAAAAAAAAGAGAAAGAGAAAAGTTACCCATTTTTTACAAATCAAGTTGGCAAATCTTTTTTTAAAGGTTAAAACACATGTTGGCAAGAATGTGGCAAACTTAGCATTCCTATCTAGACCTGTTTGACATAGGTATGAAGAAGCTTAAACTTTCTCTCCAATCTAAAACTTTCATATTCAAGAGTCTACCTTAAAAGAATAATCAGAGGAGATCACAGAGATTCAGGTGCAAGGATGTTCATCAGAGCATTATTTTTAATGATGAAGATGGAAATACCCATTGTGTCATTGCTTAATTAAACCATGGTACATTTATACAAGAGAATGCACCCAGTAAAAGTCATGTTTTTGAAAAATAATAACGAAATAATGTTATATGGGGAACAAATTAGGATGTAAAATAATATATATTCATGATGCTAATTTTAGAACATATACGTGTGTGTGTTCAGCCGTACATAACACGTCCATGATAAAAAGCAGTTGGAATGCTTGACGGAGGGAAAGAACTAGAGCTTTCAAAACAGCTGCCAAAAATTTTTGGAACAAACTAAATTCAAATTATTTTCATTTTTTACCTTTCTATTGGTGATAACATCGTGCTCACTATGCCCTTAAAGCCTGAAAATTTTAGCAATTGATTCATGAACAGTGTCGTAAACCACAATGGAAGTTGCCAAGGACTCCCATTTCTCTTAGAGGAGGAGAGCAAATGGCATCAAATAATTCAAATGAATGTTTAAAATCCAAGGACTTTTATTAGGGAACACAAGTTCATCTTCACCACATTTTGATGTAAAAACAGTATGACTCTAAGATCGATTCCTCTTTTGGTAAAGACGCCTTTCTTCCTGAGAAACCCTTGTCTGGAAGGGACGGGAATCCTAGGGGCCCCTATTCAATCCAAGCAGTCAGATGTGGCTACTGTCTCTTTGCAGAGGAGAAGGTAGAAAGTTGCATCAATTGGTTAACTGTCCCATACCCTGCCACTGCAACAACCACAGTGGTGCTGCTAAAAGCAGAACACAGATCTCCAGTGCCAGGGCCTGCCAACTAGCAGGCATCTCAGAACCCAAGGGCCTAATGGATTATCAATGCCAACAAGAGTCCTAGGAACCAAGGCCCCGCACTGCCACCAGCAAGGCAGCAGAGGGTGAGGATTCTTCTCTCTCAGCCTCACTCTCTTGGACTCTCTACCCCAAAGTAGGCCTGTGTTCCCAGCATTAGAGTTGCTTGTTGATACAGCTCTTGAAATTGACACACACACACACACACACACACACGCACTCACCTTCAGAATCATTTCAGGCCAGATGCTCTGCCAAGGCAGGTTAGCCAGAGGAGTTTCAGCATCAGCAACCTCCCTTCTGACAACCCCAGTGTAGTGTGACACCCAGATCACTGGCCATGAGAACAAGTCAGAGCCTCAAAGGGAAAGAGAATATGATGGGTTGCCCCTTAAGAAGTGTTAAGCAAATCTGCCCATCACTTTCAGCTTTGTCTAATAATATGTTTTGGAGAACATATGACCAATGTTACTCATCTACAGACCTTCAGGTTTCTCCAAGCCCCAAACTCTGCAGTAGGTAGGTATTGGCTTTACATCTACACAGCTAAAAGAGGCTACTCGAGTGGGTCTTCCCAGAATAAAGAAGTTTTGCTCCAAGGTGAAGAAATCGCAAAAGCTGGAAACAAATGGCCAACTTTAAAGGGCAGTTTTTCTTAAAAGAAAAAAAGTAATAGATCTAACTTTCATTTCATATAGCCCCTTGTACCTTAAAGCAACTTTTCTGGATCAAACAAGGAGATCAACAGACAATTTTTGTGACAAATAGATTTTTCCAGGATGGAGTTTAATCATCTAGGACTAAGTCATGATAAACAAAAAGTCATGACCTCATCTCTTTGAGGTCAGTGGTTGACACCAAGGTACTGCCTAGAGTGCTTTGCTGTCAGACCTCAGTCTTCATCCCTAAGATGGGTCACAATGCCTCCTGGCTCAAGACACCGTGAAAAATGCATGCTGTAATGCCTGCACTGTTATGGCCCAGTACCTGGCACAAGGAAAGGGATGGTAGTTTCCTTCCCCACTCCCTGTGCCTGCCATCTAGCCACCCTTTCCTCAAAACCCTCCACATCACTCTCATGTAAAAAAAATGCTGGTCCAAATGGCATATGCCTTCTTCACATTGTGTTCTTCAAATTCTATCATAAATTTTTTCCCCTTCCAGTAAAATCTCAGCAAAACCCCACAATGTATACCAAGCAAACTGGTGAATGTGTTCCTGAAAGAGCTTGCCTGAAGCCCCATTGCCTGGTGAAAAATACTTGCTAGCAAAATGCAATCCAAGCATCTCTGAGGACCCCAGTTGCTTGAGAATCCAGTCCTGAATGAATTGCGATTGGATTCTACTGTATTCACAGGAGAAGAAGCAGGTTGGAGCTTTCATTGGTTCAGCCTTAAACCACCTTGGAATTTGGCAACACAAGCAGTCTCTGCAAGTGAGGAAAGCCCCCAGGGCAGAGCCGAGCACACCACCTGTCTCCATTAAATCTGGTGACATGCAGAACCACTTGTTCCTTGCAGTTCTCAGCACAAAGCTACAGTTATTTTTAATTCCAAAAAATATGGCACCATCCAAATGATGTCTCCATTTTTATCTAAGCCAAGCTTGAAGGCCCATTCTCACATTAAGGGGAGAAATCTCCTGCCTGTATTAGCTGGTGAATCCACTACTCAGAATGGACCAAGAAATCTGAGTGGGTTTCTATTATTCAAGATTCCATTCTCCTGTTTCTGAACAGCCCTCAGTCTATTCCCCCACACTTCGTAATGACGATACTGTTACTTCAACATAATTTGTAGCTTTTCAAAGCCTTTCAACATTTCTTTCATTTGACTAGAAAAAATTCTAAAAAAGACATAGTTTGGGAGAGAGTATTATATTAATTACCGTATCTTTTAATGAAGGCATAAGTAAAACCCAGGTCTTCTGATTCTCAGACAGGGCCAATGGTTATGAGAGCCCAGGGTGGCTTCTGCCTGGCAAAAAAGACACACCTCAGAAGGACTTTTTAATTTCTTCCAGCGTGGAACTTCATCTTGGTAACTACTACCAGATAATGGATGACATTTCATTACATTTTGTGATACATCTAGAATTTTCCATATTGAATCATATGAAATGACTAATGTTTGGCTTACAAAAACAATTTCATATGATTTGACCTAATACTTTACACCTTTCAGCCTTCTGCAGACTAGACAGGCCCAAGCTCTTAGATTGATTTCAGGTCTGAAAAATGTAGAAAGTAGAAATAAATCTAAGTGTGCGTGTGTGTGCACACACATATGTGTTTACAGATAATACAGCATACATCATTTAGCTTAGGCACTTAGGTACAATCCCCAAAGTGCTCTCCGAGTAATACTACAAATAATAATAGTAACAATAATGATGAGAAGGAGAAGAAAGATGAGGAAAAGCAGCTCCATAAGCATTAAGTAACTTACCTGTAACTTTCCAATCACTGATCTATCTCTGTAGTAACTTAGCTATCATAGATCATTTCTTAGTCCAAGTCCTTACTTATTTCAGTTTCTGCTCTCTAGATTCTTAGAATGCAGGAAATAACACCTCTTTAATGCCTTTTACTTTTTAATATGGAAATGATGGAGACTTTGTTCATTTATTTAAATTGCTTCTGCGGGTTTCTGCTTTTTCTTCCAACCTCTTTTCACCCAAAATGAACTTGTATTTGCATTATGTATTATTGCACTGTAATAGCACTATAATAACAAAATCTTTCCTTGCAAATTTTCCATCAATGGTACTGCCTGCCCCCTCCTGGAGGGCAGATTTCTACCATTAAAAGAGTCTGAACTTTTTGTAGAATTTTTGTGGCCCCAACCCCAAAAGCTCTGTCTACTCCAAAAATTGTTTTGGCTGTACAGGCTATTTTCTAGCAGTAATATTACTCTATACAGTTGTTAAGTTTCAGGGCTCAAAGCCTAACATGTGGTTTAACAGAAACTAGGCTGCTCCTAGGAAGGCATAAGACGGAATTTTGCTTCTATTATTTTTATTAATTTTATTAAAATTAAAATTTAATTTTAGTAGAGTTTTTAACTCAGAAGAACCCCATAAACCCACTAAGTTGCATCAACTGTGTTTGCTACAATGCTGTTCAAATCTGCCCCCTCACCCAATGACAAAAGTCATTCCCTTGAAGTGTTCTAGAGATGTTGCCACAGTTCAAATATGGTTTTCCACTCCAATACTCAGGCTGAGATTTGATTGCTGTTGTGGCAATGTTGCAAGGCAGGGCCTAATGGGAGGTGTTTGGGTCAAGGGGGCAGGTCTCTTATGAGTATATTAATGCCATCTTACAGAGGGAGTTCACTCTCGAAAGACTGGATTAGTTGTTATAAAGTGAGGTCCCTCCCTGTGTTTGCCTCCTTGCACATGCCCGCCTGCCTTTCTGCTTCTGCCATGTCTTGATGCAGCACATGGCCCTCACCAGAAGCCAAGCAAATGCTAGGACCATGCCCTGGGACTCTCCAGACATCAGAATCATGAGCTAACCAAACCTCCTTTCTTTATGAATTATCCAACCTCAGATACTCTGTTAGAGCCACACAGAATGGACTAAGACAGATACAAAGCATGAAGTGTCAGTGTGCATCATGGTCTCCAGCTTGACTCCTCCTGTCTGAAGCTTCATTCCTTCCCTCAGACAATAAAGGTTAGGTGGTTGATATAGTTTGGCTCTGTGTCCCCATCCAAGTCTCATCTCAAATTGTAATCCCCATAATCTGCATGTGTCAAGGGCAGGACCTGGTGGGAGGTGATTGGATCATGGGGGCAGTTTCCCCCATTCTGTTCTCATGATAGTGAGTGAGTTCTCATGAGATCTGATGGTTTTATAAAGGGCTCTTCCCACTTCATTCATTTGCTCTCTCTTGTCTGCTGCCATGTAAGATGTGCCTTTGCTTCTCTCTCACCTTCCACCACAACTGGAAGTTTCCTGAGGCCTCCCTGGCAATGTGGAACTGTGAGTCAATGAAACCTCTTTCCTTTATAAATTACCCAGCCTCAGGTATGTCTTTATAGCTGTGTGAGAATGGACTAACACAGTGACAGTCCAAAGTGGTACCAACTGCATTCATAGTGGGCATCAACACAAATCATGCCTTCTGTTGATGGCTGAAATGGCTTAATAAAAGACCCTGAGACCCCAGAAAGACTGACCTGGCCTCTTGACTCTATTTTTATTTACCTGGCTGCCCACCTAACCCCAATTTTCCTCCTCCTTCCCTTCATCTTATACGTGCCACATATGAGAAACCTGGAAAAGACATGAGAAAATATGTAATGGCTTGCAGAAAGCCATACCATTTTCTGCAGCTGGGAGGTTGGGCTCTTAGATTCACCTTGGGTGGGAAGAGAATTGGACCTGAACAGCCTTTCCATGTATTCTCACAAAACCTCTCACAGGAATCCACTGCTTCACTAGAGATATGTGAGGAGGAGGAGGATGTTGATGAGGATGAAAACTGACATGCAAATTTAAACTTCTATCTCTAGAAAGCACTCACAAAAAATAAAGGCACAAGTCAAGAATGTGGAAAAAAAAATCAAGTACTTCCAATGACACTGGCACCAGGACCTCTGGAAAAGCAGTGAGGAGGCAGGGCTTTGAATAGAGCCCAAGCTTTGCGGTCAGGCACAGTTGGACTCTGGACGGGCCACTCATAGGCTATACCACTATGCACATCTCAGCTTCCTTGTCTTTAATTGGGACAAAAATAGCTATTTTAATATGTTGTTGTGGGGATTAAATGAGATAACCCATCTGCTACTCCAGAAAAGGGTAACTATTTTTTCCCTCTCTTCCCCTTATTTTTGTTAGGATGGTCTTGATGAGAATAACATGGCTGAGAACCCACTTTTCAACCTGAAGATAATTTCTGCAGGAACAATGATGTTTGAAAGCTTACCATGAAATCTGCTACTCAGTGAATTCAGCTTATTTCTAGAAGGTTCATTACTAAGGGCATTTTTGAGTATCCTCAGTGCCTGGCACTGAATTGGAAGTTACTTTTTCCCAACCTAAATACATAGTTTAGAAGTAGTTCAATGTCCATCGTGAGGAAAACATATAGTTAATATTGAGATAAAGCCTTGAAAGACGAGCAAACCTTTCTCTCCCTGATGGGGAATGCTCCAGCTGGTGTAATTCAGCTGTCCTGAGCTAGGCCACACTGAAAGATTATGATCCCAGAGTTCCCCAGAACTGCATAGGGTAAGCTGGATCTGGACTGAGGAGCAGCTCACAACAAACAGTTTGTTCACTTGCAGTGGGAAGAGACAATTGTCGCTTTAAGAGCAACTGGATGAGCCAGGGTAAAACAAAGAGCCCCCAAAGTGCTCCATGAAAAAATTAATGGGGATGGGGGATATTGAGAGGTGCCCCAAAGCAGGAGTGGTATGAGGAAGAGAAGGGCAGTGATATGGATGGGGCAGGAGGCCAGGACCAGCACCTTGATGAGGAAAGCAAAGAGGAAAATTTGCAGAAAGAAATTTTCTGTTCCAGGTATGAGAAGAGAGGACCACACTTTGTTCAGATTTCCTTAGTGTTTACTTAATGCCCTTTTTCTGTCCCAGGATCCCATTTCATCATCATGTCTCCATAGGCTCCTCTTGGCTGTGACTGTTTCTCAGACTTGCCTTGCTTTTGATGACCCTGAGAGTTCTGGAAAGTCCTGCTAAGGCATATCATAGGATGGCCCTCTGTTGCGAGTTGTCTGATGTTTTTCCATACTTAGATTGAGGTTAGGGGTTTGAATGAAATAGACTTCAGAGGCAAAGTGCCATTTTCATCATGTCATATCAAAGGTGCATATTCCCCAGGATCATTTTTAAAAGAAAACTAATATTTAACCCTAAACTATCTATGTGCTACTGTCTCCCAACTGGCATCCACAAAGAACTAGGACTGTCCACTGCACACAAATGCCATGTATGAGAATTGTTTGGGGTAAACCAAGGAGAAGAAGCTGGTGATGGGTTCACACAGAGCACAGAGGGGAAGAGCCACAGGTGAGACAGACGTGTGACCAAGAGTTCTGGAGCAACCAGAAATCAGAGCAAGAGTAGGCCATGAGACCATAAGCTTCTAACGTTGCAGAGCAACTAGGATAGAGTTCAAGTCCTTTTTATACATCAAAGAATCAGGCAACCCCAGGTAACATCTGAATTACAAATTCTTCTGCACTTCACATATTTATTGAACAGCTACTATGAGTCAGGCACCGTACCAGGTGCTGAGAGCTGGAGAAAGACATAAAGATGAATCAAATGCTTTTCCTTCTCTAAAGACCCTTAAGGAAATACAAAGGCTACCAGCCTGATAATCCTTCTAATCTTGCACTTGCTCCATTCTTTCATCAGTGTATTATCTTCACAAGATCCCAGGGTCACACAAGAGCTATTTAACAAGTGGCCAGGGGCAAGAACTTTAGCTCTCCCTGCCCTCAATAATCCTCCCCCAAAGCCAGCCCAAATTTTACTTAAAAGTATTCCTTGATATAATTAATTTCCACTTTACCAATTTCCCATTTCATCAATTTTCATTTCATTGAAAGTAATGGCAAAACCCATAATTACTTTTGCACCAACCTAATATAAACAAAAGCATATTTGGAAAACTTTTTAAATTTTATGACCTTTGATACGCAAGCTAAGAAAAGCTGTGTGCTTCCTTTGCAAATTTACCTTCATGAAAAGTCCCTGTCCCACTCTCTATCCCCAGTAAAAAGATTACTGCCCCAAATCCCCTTCTATGTAGAAATTCTGGAGTTACTCCATGTGACATAGGGAGGCAGAATATTACCATGGCCTTTTGACAAGAAAATGCAAGCACAGAAAGGACAGGCACTTGCTCAAGCATGTGGGATGTCACATAAGCCAAGTACACAACAGGGATCAGAACAACTCTGATCCTGCCTGCTGAAGCCACTCCCTTAAAAAATACGTAATAGCCTAAATGCTTACATGACTAGCTCAGACACACAAGCTGATACAAGCAAACATGCAATGATACTTTCTGCAATTTTTGTATGTGTTCAAAACAGCAATAAAAGATAGTAAAATAACTAATAACATGCCAACAAGGGGTAACTGCTATTCTAGAAATTATACATACATTCAGAGTAGAAAGATCTATGGGAAAACACCTTAGTTATGCCAGAAAGGACAGGAAATGGAAAAATAGCACCTCTGGGCATACGCCAGTACTAATATTTTGAAATGAAACAAAATATGCCCATCTATGTAAGCACTAAATATAGATACCACACATACTGAATCAATGCAATTGACACATATACACAACACCATAGAATATTTGAGCAAGAGAGGACCTTAGGTCATCCCAACCAGAGGTTTTTCAATGCTTCTTAAGTCTTAGAACCTTATGTACAAATGAAATATTATAAAGATAAACATTACATTGGTTGGGTGAATTGGCCCAGTGACCCCTTTGGCTCTAAGGGGATCAAATAAACTCTGTTTGAAAACCACTTCCCTAACCCAGTTTCCTTATTTTACAGGACTATTTGAAAATATGCCAAGAGTAAGAAAAAATTGTGTGTACTGGTGCAGTGAGGGGTGTTTTACTCACAGCCTTAAGTTTATTTCTTCATGTTCCAAAAGTTTGCCATAGCTGCAAACGCAGTGGTTCTGAAACTTCAGTGTGTATAGGAATCACCTGGAGAGCTGTTGAAATGTGGCTCTCGAAGCCCCACCCCCAGAGATACTGATTTAGAAGGTTGGGGTGTGGTCATGGATTTGCATGTCTAATTAGCTCCCAGGTGCTACTGCTGGGGCCTCACTGTGAGTGTCACTGTACTGAAGAAAAGCCTACAGAAACAGCCTTGCTCTATTGGAAAATGGGGGCACCAAAAATAACCCTTGTAAGGCTCCTGTGCCCAACACACCAAGGTGCTTGCAACTACTAGCATTTGTTCAGATGACTGAATTTGTGAGACCTCTACAATTTAAGGTTAGCTGCTGCCAGTGAGCAGCAACTTGACATTGGCAATATCACTTCTCCTCCTTGGGACAGTGCAGAGGTTGACCTTCCAAAGCTCTCACATAAATGTCCTCATTTTAATATGGGATTTTCATACTTTCCAGGTTTTCTGTTCCTCTGGTAGGCTTCTGTGGAGAGTATGCAAGCTGTGTTTTCTATCTTCTTTTTTACCTTATATCTTCTCTTTGCATTTCACCTTCACTCTCCAACCTATTCTACTCTGCTCTGGGCCTTGTACAATTGACCCTTATGGACCAAAGCAATGGTTCCCTTATGCCTTGACTGCTGGTTGGGTTGTACTCATAGAAGGCATTGGCAGGAGATTGGGAGGTGGAAGAAAAGTGTGCACTCCCCCAGCTTCCTCCCTGACAAGATGCTGTGGGTTTGCTATGCTCCGTTACCATTTTCACAGCTCCTTTTAGGTGGCCAACTCTTTATAGCTCTTCTCTGTGGGTTCTGGTAACTCTCCATGCCTTACCCTAGGGGAAGTAAAGGCTCTCAGCTGTGGCTAGCCCTGGGTGCTGCACTATCTCTAAATGATTTCTATAAACCCTGCCCTTACTTTCACAAGTCACCCCTTTGTTAAATTCTCCTCAAATTACCCATTTGAGAGTGCCTGCCACCTCCTGTTGTGACCTTGGCTGGTACACAAGCCATGTCTCTTTGATTGTTCTCCTGAGAGACCTGGGATTGGGGACTCCCCCGACTAACAATGACCTACTCTCCCTGTGCTAACTCAACTTAGCAAAACTCCCCTCCCCTTCCCTCATCACACACGGATGAAAAGATAAAATAATTTATTTGATCTCAACTTACACTTTTGGAAACTCGAATGTTCATATGTAAGCTAGTTGTAGCATCTGATGTATGCAATAGCTTAAATACCCAAAGCAATATACAAAATAAATTGTACACATAGATTCTTTTAGATTTTATTTGAAGCTTATTTTTTTTGATGGTTTGCCAAGCATTTTAAAGCCTGATTCTTTCATTAGGAGAATGCCTGTCATTCAATAAACATTACCTATTTTTCAACAATATAAATTAAGCTCCTTCTATATGTGTCAGGCACTTGGCCAGACCCAGTGTATACCCAGGTGAAGAGTCTACACCCCCGCCCTCATGGACATTACAGTCTAGCACAGAAGGGAAATACTTAAAAATGAATCACAAAATTGATTCTTAAATTACTACTGTGGTGCTATGGAGGAGAAACACAGACACTGTAAGAGCATCCAAGGCAAAGGGACAGGAGTGGGGAAAGAGGAAGTTGGGGGGCCAGGGACAGTGCCAGGAAGTTGGGGAGGGCCCCTGATCATGCCTAGAAAATAGCAGGCTTACGTGGAGATACTTCATCTCACCATGATCTTTTCTGAATCTTTTCCTGATGTAAATTTAAATTTAAAGAGAAACAAAGACACATTAAAAATGTGAGTTCTTTAGCAAAGAAAAATGGTTATTTCTCCTTTCCACCTTTTCATTACCTGTCTCTCAGCAGGTAATGATGGAAAGGAGAAACAACCATTTGCCCAGCATGAAACATTACCCAGAATTTTTTTTACAGTGGAAAAAAAAAGAAAAATATTGTGGTTATTACATGTGTTTTCGCACTAGGAGGACAAGTCTCTATTTTCTATTTTTGTCCTAAACTATATTTATTCAACATTCACACTCTATGTTTGGATACCTCTGCTGAAAAGTTAAAAGTATTCTAAGAGAATTGGGAGACTTAGGCCGGGCGCGGTGGCTCAAGCCTGTAATCCCAGCACTTTGGGAGGCCGAGACGGGCGGATCACGAGGTCAGGAGATCGAGACCATCCTGGCGAACACGGTGAAACCCCGTCTCTACTAAAAAATACAAAAAACTAGCCGGGCGAGGTGGCGGGCGCCTGTGGTCCCAGCTACTCGGGAGGCTGAGGCAGGAGAATGGCGTAAGCCCGGGAGGCGGAGCTTGCAGTGAGCCGAGATCGCGCCACTGCACTCCAGCCTGGGCGACAGAGCCAGACTCCGTCTCAAAAAAAAAAAAAAAAAAAAAAAGAGAATTGGGAGACTTTTTTTCCATCCTTTAGGACATTTTTGTTGGAATTATTGTTAAGTTTCCCAAAGAAATTTTCTAAGTACTCAAATTGCTAAAAGGCATTTAAAAATGAACAGTTTTCAAATTAGCTGAATGTTCAAGCAGCAAACTTGTTATTAATGTGGGGCTTGGACCCTTAGACACTTCCTGCTCTCACTGTTTCAAGCAGACATCCCAATAAAGGCCACACAGATGTGAACACTCAAGGACAACGCCACCATCCGTCCTTCCAGGTGCACCCACTCTGCCCTGAGCATTTCTGGGGGCTGCAATCCTTAGACAGCTCTCAACCACACTCTGGCACCAGCACAGACAGGTACTGGCCCTCCCATTTTGGTGACAAATTCCTCCTTTATGACACACACTGTGATCCTCTCAGAGTTTTTAGATTTTTATCCTAGCTCAGCATAGGGCCACTGGGCATATTACTTACTTTCATGAAGGCCCTGGTACTTAAGATGGTCTTCAGTTATTTAAAGAGGCTAAAAGAGCTCTAGGTAAGTCACAGTAAATAGAGCAGGAAATGAGCAAGCCCGGGCTTTGTCTCCTCTCCTCTTCCTTCTCTGCGCCCTCAGTGCCACCTCCCCAACAAGCCCCTTGTCCCCTCTCAGCAGCTTCTTTATTAAGGTAGATGTGCCTCATCCATACAGCAACCAGTGACCCGAATACAAACATTGTGCCCACCCCCGAGAAGTGCATGTGCCTGCTTGTCATACTACACAGCCTGCTTGTCACACTACACAGGCTGATTCTTCAAGTTCAAAAAATATGATTCTGTACTCATGTATCCCAACTATGTTTACCTCTTTTTTCCCCTTTGCTAATTTAAACAGTACCTTTTATCCTTTCGTTAAGCAAATGGTGATTAAGAGCATTTGTATAATAATCAAGGATGAACTATTTCCACATCCTTCATCCAGGCTCCCAGAGATTATCACCATCCTCACTCTCATTACTGACACGGATTAAGAGTCAGGTCCTGTCCTAAGTGCTTTACAGAAATTGTATTTCATTTTATCTTCCTATGAATTCTGCAAGGTGAAGACTATTTATTCTCCACATTATACAATTGAGGAAACTGAAGCATTAAGAAAGTAAGTTACCTGACCAAGGTCACCCGGGTACTAAATGGAAGGCCTGGGAGGTCAGCCCAGATCTGCCTGATTCTACAGCCCAGTCTCTACACCATGATATTTGTCAAAATGGAACTCGACCCTTCAACTGAAGCATACATAATGTATGCAGGTGGCGGTGGTGAGACCCCGTTTTTATAGTAGTCTCTAACATGCCTGAGGGGGCAGGCAGCCTGCCTGTCTTATTCACCGTGGATCCTCATCACTTAGCACAAGTACTCGGCACAAAGTAGGGGATCAACAAATGAGTGCTGGAGGGAGCAAGGAAGCAAGGAGGAAGGAAGCAAGAGGGAGGAAGGAAGCAAGAAATGAAGAAAGGAAGGCAGGCAAGCTCTCCAAAGGAAAACAGTGTTTGGTAAAAACCAGTGTTGGGTAAAAAGCAGATAGCAATCACATCTGTCTGAAGCTCAGTTCCTGGATCTGAATGCTATGGCCCTTTAAGAAACAAGGATGTGGGTTTTCAGTAGCTCAGAGTAATGAACAAGATGGGGGGCAAACTATTAGTCAAATGGTAGACTACCCAGATCAATCAAATCAGCCCACATACAAACAGGCAAGAAATGCTCACAGAGCCAAACCCCAGAGAAGCAGAAAGCAGTGGGCAGATTTTCATTACAGAAGATTCCAAGAGTGGGGCTGGGCCGATGACCACCGGCAGGGGGACACTGGGAGCAACCCCAAAGACTAGTAAGTAATCAGTAGGGTGTCTTTCGGGTAGCAGTCATCCTGGAGACATTTATTTTTGCTAAAATCTAACAAGGCTCATAAGGCCAGCCCTCCCCCAAAGTACGGCAAAGAATGCATTCTACACCAAGAATGACTTGTCATTCATTCCACTGTTCATTGCACGCCTACCTCACTGGATGCTGGGGACAGAGTAATGAACAATGTTCCTACTCTCAGGCAGCTTACAACAAATCAGCAAATATGCATGAGAAATATCAGGAAATAAGTGCTATGCAGAGAATAAAAATAGAGTCCTATAACACTCTTGGAGCTTACAGCAAATCAACAAGTAACCACGAGAAATCTCAGGATGTCAGGATGGGAAGAGGCATCTGCAAGAAACCATGTTACCCACTTTAAAATAACACAGAAGAAAAACAAGAACTCATTCTGAGTTTTCCCAGTAAAGCCAAAAGCTACAATCTCTTCTTCTTCCTGGAATTTATAGACATAGTTTTCCTTTCAGAATGCTGAAAGAAGTGTGACTGAGTTAGACTATAACAGCTCAAATCATTATACAACAGAGCAAGAGCAGCAAATAGAAAAAAGTGAAGAAATCCCCATCTATAGTGTTAAGGATGGATTCTGCAGGCCTGGGTCATTCTGGCAACTAACCTACTTTCCCAGCCAGTGTAGATGCCCCGGAGACCCTGTTAGCTTCAAGGAATGGTGAAAATCAGAAATCAGGATCATCCTTATGTTACATCAGGGCCTGAGGGGCCTTATGAACTCACTCGCGGGAGGACAGGGTGGTGGTGGTCCTGTGAAGGCTTGGCAGCTCTGAGGGGCAAAAACACAGCGCTGAGCCAAGGCCAAAACGGGGGCAGGGGTGGGGAGCATTGGATGACTCCACATCAGCCTTGGCATCCCTGGAAGCCCATAAAGTGGTCAGGACAACAAAAGACAGTGCCTATAGCACTCAGACAATGGCCTTGCTCTCTCACCAAAGGGGAAAATGTACAACCCCAAAACCCCACTCCCCATCTTCTCCCTGCCCACTCACAAGGAAAAGTGGAGGTGGGGTGCACATTAGATGCTGTGTCACAGTTATGCCCTGTCTTCTGGCACAGGCGGCATTTTACTGAAGGGGGAGGCATGCACAGTGCAAACGTTTTAGCCCCCAATGAAGAACTATGTCACAGGCAAGCAAGGAGGCCAGAGTTATTCTGTGGGCACTGCAGAGGGGCTGCAGGTTTTTAACAGGGCTGGGATCAGACCCAGGCTTTGCGAGAGAAAGACATATTGGTGAAGGGTCTCAGGATACATAGACAAAACTGAACAAGAAGGCAAAGTATCTGGAGACAATGAAAAATGAGGAATAACCAAAAGAACTGGGGAAGAAAAGAAAACTTAGGGGACACAAAATAGTCCTCTTCACATATTTCAAGGGCTCATATTTGGAAGAGGGTTTTACATTTCTCTACAAGGAAAAAACTCAAATAGAAGCTCAAGGGGGCAGGGACAGATTTCACCTGAAGACTAAACAAAAGTACTTTCTGATGACTAACGCTGTGCAAAAATAGAGCAGGTTACCCATGAAAGCAGTGAGTCACTGGCAGTATTCATGTCCCATCCAGATTGCATAGCCATGAAGATCCCAGGCCATTTTAAGCCCGATTATTTCTTGCTTTTCTTCTGTCATCCCTAAGGCCCTTCTAAGTCTATCCCAGTCCTATTCCTCCTTAAAAACCCAATTCAAGTTCCATCTCCAAGTCACTGCATGCTTTTCCACAACCATCTCTCTGTTTTCCAGATAAAGCACTTATTACCAGTACCATTTATCTGGGAGATAAGTACAGTTTTGTGGCATTATTTCAACTGAACGGTCATTTAATTATTGTATGTCCATCACTTTTCATGGGTTTTATCTCTGCAATCAGATTAGCTCCTTGAAGGCAATAACCGCCTCTTGTATTTCTCAAACTAGCTTTGCACATAGCAAATGGCCAACCCGTTGGTTTATTACCAGGGTTTCCTAGTGCCTATTCTGAAAAACTACAGGTCTCAGTATAAATTTCTTGTATGCATACCTACAAGAAACCTTGTGGGTTCCTTCAGATGTCCTATCTTGATTATTTCATTTGTTGATTATAGCCAGTTATATTTTGGTTTCATTGAGCTAAATATTTCTTCCAATTAAAATAGTATTCTTCCACAATGTATTTTTAGAGAAGGGGAAAAAGGATTAAAACTTTTAATTAAAAACATTTTATAACCTTTCTTTCCATCCTAAAATAAAAGGAATGGTTCAGCAGCAGAATGTCATCCAGAAAACCAGCCGCTTATGAAAGGATTAATTTTTCTCATGGCTGAATTAAACAAGTGCAATTAACAGTACTGATTTATTCTCCTGCCCAAAGGTTACCCTTGTGAATATTTGAATTCAAGACCAATGACAAATTAAAGTGACTTTCAAATTAAATGGCCATAAGGAACTTCTCAGCTCCTGTGAATCTTTTTATGGCTACATCTGCCGAACCTGGCTTTTTAAGGAACTATAACCTATTTATATGAACATTTCTTTTTCTAAACACAGACTTCAGTGTATATGAATTCCAAGTATCAAAGGGTAGTTTACATCCTTATTTTGGGAGAAGGAGCCAGATTCATTCTGATACGGTTTCAATGTTTTGTCCCCTACAAATCTCACGCTGAAATGTGATCCCCAATGTTGGAAGTGGGGTCTTCCAGGAGGTGTCTGGGTCATGGGGATGGATCCCTCATGAAGGGCTTGGTTCCCTCCTTGTGATAATGAGCGAGTTCTCCCTCTGAGTTCACGTGAGATCCGATTATTGAAAAAAGTGTGGCACCTCCTCTGTCTCTTTCTTGCTCCTGCTCTCATCATATGATGTGCTTGCTCCCCCCTCTCCCTTCCACCATCATTGTAAGCTTCCTGAGGCCTCGTCAGAAGCCAAGCAGATGCTGGTGCCATACTTGTACCCCCTGCAGAACCATGAGCCAAATAAACCTCTTTTCCTTATAAAGTACCCAGTCTCAGGTATTCCCTTATAGCAACACAAAAACAGACTAACACACATTCTAAGCCAAAGAAATTGAAACTACCTTAAGACACTGCTTTTGAGCAGGTGCCATGAGCTTGTCATACACCAAGTCCTTTTGGATATTAGGAATTAAGGCAGACTGAATGGGAAGTAACTATAAACTATACGTTTTACAGTTTACAAAGCACTTTATAACTATAAACTAAATATAAACTATAAAATACTATGGACCTACCATGTATGTTGAAAGTCACTGTGCAAGAAGTTAGGCTTCTCATAAAAGGGCACAGCCTTGAAAATTCCTATGAGTTCTCACATATAAAAAATTCCACAGCCAGGCACGGTGGCTCACGCCTGTAACCCCAGCACTTTGAGAGGCCGAGGCCAGTGGATCACGAGGTCAGGAGATTGAGACCATCCTGGCTATCATGGTGAAACTCCGTCTCCACTAAAAATACAAAAAAATTAGCCGGGCATGGTGACAAATGCCTGTAGTCCCAGCTACACGGGAGGCTGAGGCAGAAGAATTGCTTGAACCTGGGAGGCGGAGGTTGTAGTGAGCCGAGATCACACCACTGCACTCCAGCCTGGGCGACAGAGTGAGACTCCGTCTCGAAAAAAGAAAAAAAAAAATTCCATGTACCATTGTCATGTAACACGTGTTCTGTGACCTTGAATAAGTTAGCATACACTGGAAACTGTGAGGGGTTTAGCAGACGCATGCTTTTCCCTTCCATCTTAGGCAGCTTCAGCACCAAACAGCAGCCTAAACCCACTGGGTATCAAGAGTCTAAACAATTCCATTGTTAAAGGAGAAATAAGCCACAGTGTGAATAGACCCCCAAGTGGCTGTCTTCTACCAGACACACATACTTCTGAGATACAGACTGAATGAGTCTCAGAACTGTCCTCCCTTTTGAGCACGTTTATCACAGAAGTTCACCTACCTTTGGGGTTCTGTCCCTCTGCTACCAGGTAGCGAGGGCTGTTGTCACCTAATTGATGGGCATGTTTTCTCTTCTTCCTCACCCCTGGCCCATCTCAGGGGCTCTGCCGAGGGCTTATTTTCTGTTATAGAACCAAGATTTCCTTTTCTTTAGGAAAGGTTAGTTCTAAACACCTTAGCCCTCCCCCTGTTCCCTAACCCCAGGACTCCGTCCCTATGCCATGGCCTGAAGAAAGCCAGAAATATGAAGTTTCAAATTCTCTTTGTCCCAGAGCTCATGATATTTTGGGATGAATTTTATGCAATCTGAATTTTCACCCTTATCTTAGTAGAGAAAAACTTATGTTAAATTCACCCATGCAACTTAGGCCTCCCTGATGAGTTTGTCTTTGTGAAACAAACGTTAACAAACCAGAACTGGTGTGAAACAAACGTTAACAAACCAGAACTGTAGGGTTGTGTTGTGTGTATGTGTTGTGATGGATACTTTCCGCTGGTTCCTTCAAATCCACTCCCTCCCCTTCTCCACACTGCTCTGTACCCCAGAAGGCTGAATTTTATGGAATGTAGCCATGCGCCTTCTGGCCTTTCTGGGTTTTGGTTGAGGTTTGCCAATGGATGGCCTTGGCAGGTGATCAGAAAGAAGAGGAACTGGTGGGTTGACTCTTCCCACCATCTTCCTGGCGGGTGGATGTGCTCCTCTGTGTAAGGCGCAGCCCCTGTCCAGTGGTACCTCCTGTATCTGGGTTTGGTTCCCTACCCAGTCCCCTCCAGGCTTAGGGGTCACAGTGGCTTCTCAGGGTGCTTCCATCATCCTCTGTTAGTTTCTTTTAACCATGCCAACACTTTTGTAAACACGTCTCTCCTGAATCATCTGCTTGAATATGCTGCTTCCTGCCTGAACCCTGTGACATTATTTTCAGTCTAGCATCCTTCAGAAACGTCTTCACCTGAGGTTTCCACAAACCATGAGCACCTAAGAACAGGATGTTTATGAAAACGGCTCACTCCTTATTACTTGGACAGTTCTCTGTTTCTAACTCTTTCACTTTCCTAAAGATTTTAATGCCAAAAACATTCTGTATTCAGTTAAAATATTATATACCACCATTCCAGGCACTGCATCCAAAGGGAAAAGTTCCTGCTTTCAAGACTAATTGTATAGACACAGCCTTCTTCCAACATATGGTTTCATTACATAGTCTTGATAAATACCAGTATAACAATATATATCATTGTGACATCAGATAGTATCACTTACAGAATAAATGGCCTGAGCTTTGAAGAATAAGGGCAAAAACCTGCTCTACAGGATAACTGACTAATAAATGCTGAAGCTCTGAAGCAAAAAGCGTTTGCTTAACCCAGTTTAATTATTTCTAAATGACTCAAAAACAACTCTCAGAAACTTGGGAGGCCAATAAGCACTGAAACATGTTCTTTCCATCAGCGGAGAGGGCTTAGAGCACTCTCCAAAACAATATCCTCTCTCCCCCTACAGTTGAAACTGAAGACAAGCCAAGAGCTGCCAAGTATAACGTTAGCCACGCAGAACCCACTTGAAGCAAACGGAGTACAGCAACATTCTCTTGATTAAGTTTCCTTTTGAGCAAGATTAAGGGAGTGCTGAAAACCCAGCACTCGACTTTTAAATCACAGAGAATGGTATTTAATGATTGATTCTGTGCTTCTCCGAGACAACTCTACCCAGGGAGTACCCACCATCCCCTCAGTTCACTCACTGTGACTCAACTTCCCATCTCAGCTGAGAGCTCAGGCCCCCACACACTTTGGGGGCTGGAATACCTCCCATGGACACTAGCCCTTTAAGTAGCCTGTGACAGAGGACACCAGAGTCAGGGACATGGATTTTAAAGAACTATGTAGCTTAAGGGCCTGCCCTTATCCTTTAATCAAAGGGTGAAGGTTTTCAAAGCACAACCCAAGTTACTCACATAAAGCATATTACAACCCCTGATGTTCCGTTTTGGAACTCAGCCGTCATGCTGTGTGGAAGCCAACAAGCCATGGAGGGGTGCACATGGACAGAAACCAGGGCTCCCCTCACCCCGGGTCTTCTGATGACCCCCACAGCCCCAAGCTCCCAGCCACCAGCCATGTGAGTGAGCCGTCTTGAAAGTGGACTCTCCAGCCTCCACTCGACTCATCCCAGCTGATGGTATACAGAACAGACCTGAGCCTTCCCGCCCGGACCAGCTCAGGTTAGAGATCCGTGAGGGATGGAAGTGATTGTTGTGCTAAGCCCCTAGACCCCAGGGTGGTTTGTTATGCAGTCATAGACAGCCCGAACTTTTCCTGGTAATTCCAATATGAAACTCGTTAAATACGTCCTCAGCCAGTGAGAGGATGGACAAATGAGAGATGAGGCAGATTCTATAGCTTTTATATTTTTAAAAACTGTGAGAGGCTAAATATAACAAAGAAAAGCAGTTGTGGTCTTTCACAGTTTGACATTTTACTCTGTTTTAAGGGCTAGAAAAATTAAAGGAAGAAAGAGGACGAACATGAATGTCACTGGGACCAGAAAATCAGGCCTGAATGGGCATTCCAAGCCCTGTCCCCTCACATTAGGATCCCTCAAACATTTCCTTTTTCTTCCCAAGCTGCTTGTATTGGCTGGAAAGATTATTTATACTCAACATTTCTTCCCGAAAGGATCTTCAGATCAAATTTTTAAAACACGCATTTAATAACATTCAAGGAGTAAGGGTTGGAACTTGGAAGCCTTAGGGACTCTTTCCTCTCAAAACTCTCTTGCACACTCCTGCCACACAACATTCCTCAAACTGCCATTGGTATATCACTCCCCTGTTCAAAAATAAATGGTCATTCCTTTTTGTTTACTGTGCTCATTCCAATTTTCTTTTCTTTTTTTTTTCTTTCCTTTTCTTCTTTTTTATTTTTTTGAGACAGAGTCTCACTCTGTTGCCCAGGCAGTGGCACGATCTCAGCTCACTGCAACATCCGCCTCCCCAGTTCAAGTGATTCTCCTGCCTCAGCCTCCTGAGTAGCTGGGATTACAGCAGGTGTCACCATGCCTGGCTAATTTTTGTATTTTTAGTAGAGATGGGGTTTCACCATGTTAGCCAGGCTGGTCTTGAATTCCTGACCTCAGGTGATCCACCTGCCTCAGCCTCCCAAAGTGCTGGGATTACAGGCGTGAGCCACCGTGCCCAGCCGACAACATTCCAATTTTCTTTGTCCATCTTTTATGGTACTATGGCTTCACCTTGAACTGGTTCTGAACATGCCTTGGCTATTCCCAGCTATAAGCTTTCATTTATGTCAAGCCATAGGCTCTTACCTATGTCTTTTGTTCAGTCAACCGTCTTGCAAAGTCATGTTTGAACCTGATCTCAATTAAAAAAAAAAAAAAAAAAATCCTGCCCACCACAGCCGCCAGCAATCCCTCTCCCCATTTAAACTCATACAGCACTCATAACTTGCAGCTCTCATCTGACTCTGTGCAGCTCTGCCCATTCTCCAGCATCAAGGGCAGGGCCATCTCTCTTGCATCTTTGCTCTCCTCCTCACCCAACTCCACACACAACCGGAGCCCAACTCAGTATCTTTAATAGCTTATACACTAAATTACTGCTTATTAGATTAGTTAACAGAACAAAATAATTATAGCAAGTGGCTAACAAAGGTTCTTCCAGGAATATTTTTGTCTTTCCCAGTGCTTAATCTTAAGGACAGAACTGCTAATTAGGTAATTCTGAGCTTGAGCCAGCCAGTGGGGTTGATAAGTAAGAATGTGAGGGGAGTGAGGAGTCTCCAGCAGGGAGGCGCTGCTGATGCCCTGTTAGACATGCCTGGGGGTCCCCAGAATCACACCTGCATAGGACAGATGGAATCTTAAAGGCCACCTACACAAAGGTTTATCTTACATTTATTACGTATGAAAAAAGGTATAGACATTATTTAGTGTAAACCTTCATGTCACAGATGAAGACAGTAAAACTCAGAGGATAAGTAATAAGCCCCCCAAGTCAGCAGAAATGGCCTCAACCTCAGATCTCCTCACTCCTATTCCAACATTCTTTCCACTACAGAAAACTGGGCGACTATTGCCTTTTCTCAACATGCACTCCTCTTTGAAGGGCAGACTAGCAACAGTGTTTCAAAGTGAATGTTTGATTAATGTTTTTAAAGCCATTTTTTCCTGTGAAGAGTGACCTAAATTGCCAGACATTTTCTTCTTGAACAAAATCAAAAAATTCCTACTTTTGTCCTCTAACTGCGAAAGGTGTGTCCATGCATGTAATATGCAACCAGTCTTTCCAAAGGAGAAAGTATATCCTATCTGAGCACTGCATTGCGCATGTCTCTGGGCTGAAAACAATGAACCAGGCCACCTAATTGGCATATCCAAAAGAAAAATATAAATGATAAAAGCTGATGCATGAAAAACAAACCCAAGACATAGGCAGGATGTGTACATTTACTTGAGAAATTGATAAAAATCAACTTAAATTACTAACTCCTTTCTTTCAGAGCCTCAGCACCTCCCCTGTCAGCATACTAGCACATCCATTTTACTAGATGGATATTCCAGAGTCCAAGATGTATTACATCTTTCCACCGACCTTGTCAAAACACACCTTTTCCATCACAAGAAGTAATAAAGTAACACCATACCCTAGATCAATAAGATCTGACACACAAACTGACACAGTAGCACAAACTCACCTGGAAAAGGAATTTTTAATTAAAAGAAGTAACTCATAAGACATGGGTACTCCATAGTGTTCAAGTTCTTGCTCTACATTTTGACAAAATAAGGAAAAACTGAAAGGCATTATATGTGTAATATATAACATATTAACATATGCATATGCATGTATGTGTGCGTATGTATATACAGAGGCTGAAGCAGTAGAATAGAGTAGTTAAAAACCCAGACTCTAGAGCCAGGTCACCTAGTGAACATCCCAGCTCTGTCACTGTATGACATTGAGAAACTTACTTAAAACATTGTCTAGTTCAGTTTCTTCCTCTAAAACATGGAGTTGATCATATTAGTTAATTCATAAGGTTGTTACGAAGATTCAGTGACAATACAGGTCAAGTGCTTAGAACGGTGCCTGGCCTGACTAAACATAAGTGCTCTTGTTATTATTGTTGTTGTCGTTATCTGTGGTAAGGACAAAATTATTAATATGTGACTATCCATGGTCTTCCCCCATCCTTGTCTGCTTGTAATGAAGGTATATTCTTGCTTACCAAGTCAGCTTCAGGGTTTTTCCCTTGTTATATGAAGTCTGAGTCTGAGAGAGAAAATCCGCCAGAGGACATTTAGACTCTATTTGCCCAGAGAGGTTCTACACAGCAAGAAGAGCCCTGTGGGTTGCATGGGCCTTGGGGAAGATGGCTGGATAAATGAGCTAGACAGCAGGTGCCAGCAGAAAAAAAACCAGAGAAGCCAACGAGAGGTGAGATAGCAATGGGAAGAGAGATGGAGAGGTGTCTAGCAAGTGCAGCATGCGACAGGATTGAAAAGGAGAGGACCGGAGTTTTAAGAATGTCCATTAGATTTGTTTGAGAGAAACAATAAAGATTGAAATTAAATATTTCTAATTAATTTTGATTGTTGGACGTTTCTTTGAATTTGGTGCTCTACTGGGACTGAACCTCGTGGGAACCTGGCTTTTGTGAGGGCTGTGTGGCAAGTGATAAAGAGGGAGCAACGTGAAGTATACAGTTTCAGATTTATAACAAGTACAGGTGATCACAAAGCAGGGAATGTCACTGAGCAGAGCACACAGTTATCAAAAGGAGCTAAAACAGGCCTTGGATGTATTCACTACAGCCCTTTGAAAAATATTCTGGCAATATGTATCCAGAGCCACAAAAATGTTTCTCACCCTTAATGCACTACTAATTCATCCTAAAGGAATAAATAAACTTTGTACACAAAAAGATGCTCATGACATTACTTATTACAGTGTAAAAAAATTGGAAATAACCAACCAACCAAATTAGAGCAGATTGATTTAATAGGATGCTATGACTTTGTTTAAAATTACAACGCGGCAACTTGGAAAACAATTTTGTGATGTAATATATAATATAAAAACCGAGAACACTGACTCTAATCCTGGAGCTGTCCATATGCAGTTTAAAGGAGACAGGAAATATCATTGTTTTAGATTGATGGACTATAGCCCTGTTGCTGATGTTGTTCTGCTGACTCACTTGCTTCTCCTGGCTTTCAAAACTCCTTCAGTTTCCTTGGAACAAGTGACTTATGGACTAACCCTCATCCGATTACAGCCGTAGCATCTGTAAGTGCCCACCTCACTTTAAAGAGATCTGGTCCTAGGCCCTCTCATTCTCCTGGTTCTAGTACAGAAATGATAAGAATAAGAATTTGCATTCATTTTAAGGTTTTGAAACTTTTACAATTTCAGATTCTCTGACAATTGGGTTTAGAGGGTTAACACAGCCTTTCACATCACATTTCTTTAAATAAAAGTCCCAGCATGCCTGGGTCAGTAAGAAGAATGCTTAGATAGTATTTTTGTGGAGAGCCTGCATGATCCTGCCACATCCCCTGTAGAATTCATCCTGGTTTTCTATTTAAGAAACTTGCTGAAAAAAGGAGAAACATAACATCTTAACACCATTCATTCATTCACTCGTTCATTCCACAAGGAAGCACCAATTATATGCCACTGTTTTTGGTACCAAATATGTCATAGTCTCAACCTATAAAAAGTGCACAGAACAGGTAATTCTCACAAAATGTGATGATAGCCTTGAGAGAGAAATCATGGGCAAGACCTAGGGGGTACAATGAACCCAGCTTTGAGGAAGCCAGGGAGGGAGACAGCATTCCACATAAGTTCAGTCCTGATTAGGTCAAAGCAATCAGGTGGGAAAATGAAGAAATAGGCTCAATTCAGGTTCTGTATTCATGTTTCTAAGCCACTGATATAGTTTGGCCAGTGTCCCCACCCAAATCTCATCTTGAATTGTAGCTCCCACAATTCCCACGTGTTGTGGGAGGGAGCCAGTGGGAGGTAATTGAATCATGGGGGTGTGTCTTTCCCTTCCTGTTCTCTGGATAGTGAATGAGTTTCATGAGATCTGATGGTTTTATAAAGGGGAGTTTCTTGCATAAGTTTTCTTCTCTTGTCTGCCTCCAGGTGAGACGTGTCTTTCACCTTCCGCCATGATTGTGAGGCCTCCATACCACATGGAACTGGGAGTCCATTAAACCTACTTCTTTTGTAAGTCTAAGGTATATCTTTATCAGCAGCATAAAAATGGACTAATACAACCACATTCCCTGAGACTCCCACAGCATTAGGGCAAGCAATATTCTCCTAAATATAGCCCCCTGCCAACCACCTATCTATTAGCAGATATCATAAAAGTAACTTGTGGAACAAAATCCCCTCAGCACATAGCAGATGAACTAACACCTGAGTGCCCACTGTGGCTAGGCCATTGTACTAACTGCTAATCTTGCCATTTTGATTTGCTTTGTCCTAGACAAAAATATTCTGCTCCATCTTAGCTAGGCTCTAATTTGGCTCTGTGAATGGCAGTGGCAGAAAGTAATTTATTTCGGTCTTAAGCAGAAAGGAAGACATATTTTGTTAGGGGTAGAGGGCATGGTGCTTCATTTTTTGACTGCATTGTATCAACAATATCCTATTTTTATATAAAAAATTCATCTCCTTCAATTCTGATGGTGCCCTGAGTCACCTCAGTGTGGCAATCAGAGAAACTACATAGTCTTGCCATAATTGCTATCAATCATCAGGTGCCCCTAACCTCTCACAGAAATGCCACCAATACTACCTGTTCCTGTGAGGCTGCTACCCTTAGAGCAGCAAGCACGATGAGAATTTGAGGGAAAAGGAGTCAGTATTGATCTCTCTCTATTGTAATCTCACTATCACAGAGACTTTAACCTTAAAATGAAACACCTTCTTATTTTGGCCTCCTGAATGAAATTTTGGGAGGAAGAAAACTAATTTTGAAACATTCAAAAGGTCGCAAAAAGTTACCAAAGACATAAATAGTACCGATTCATGTGTCTGAGTTCTCCTCCCAGGCAGGTAAGAGCCAAGAAAGTTCAGGAAGGGCTAGGAGGCTCAGAGGTTTCTGGTGCCAACAGAGAAAGGCAATACAGGACCCTGAGGAGAGAGCGCAATACAGCTCAGCAAACCATTCTATGCAAAGGGGCTAACTAGGTCAACGAAGGGCTCAGGTTGAGAGGAGGAGAAAATAGAATGGAACAAATCTGTTGGTGCTTTTCTTAGCTCGTCTGTGGCCAAGGCAGGTGCCATGGAGGGCCCACAACCGTTTCAGAAAATCACTGACCACCACACAGAGCAAAAATCGGTCTTTGGAAGAGGATGGTCCTCTTGAAAATCCCTCAGAAAGGTGTCTCACTGGGGACTTGCCATGTCACTTGTCAAAAAAGATGGTAAAAAAACTAACACAGCCAGTTTTTTCTTATGGTACTGGAGCAAACCCCTGCTTCTCTGGTTGACTACCAGCTAAAGTATCTGGCTTCATTTATAGGCTATGTTGTATGAAAAGTGCATTACTACACTCCATGTGGCAAGATGCCTGCATTATGAAAGTCGCATGGGAACTGAAGCCATCTGAACAAAGAACATGGGCTGGTGACAAATCCTTCCCTGGAGCCAGATGGATGGGCGGATAGACGTGCTGGTACTACTCAAATGTCCGGTGGCCTTGTTCTCATTCTCTGTCTCCCCAACCCCCATTTCCTCTTTCCTTTCCTCTTCTCTAATCACATATAGTTGAACTCGATAAGTAACAGTATATAACCTTTGCCCAAGGTCAAGTGAATTTATGAATTTCTATTATTAAACTGCAATTATATGTATTATTTATAAAGGCTAAAAATATAAATGCTTCTAAGAAATATTAAAAAACACAAAGACAGGCCGGGCGCGGTGGCTCAAGCCTGTAATCCCAGCACTTTGGGAGGCCGAGACGGGCGGATCACGAGGTCAGGAGATCGAGACCATCCTGGCTAACACGGTGAAACCCCGTCTCTACTAAAAAAAATACAAAAAACTAGCCGGGCGAGGTGGCGGGCACCTGTAGTCCCAGCTACTCGGGAGGCTGAGGCAGGAGAATGGCGTAAACCCAGGAGGCGGAGCTTGCAGTGAGCTGAGATCCGGCCACTGCACTCCAGCCTGGGCCACAGAGCGAGACTCCGTCTCAAAAAAAAAAAAAAAAAAAACCCACAAAGACAAATCATGCATTATGGGTTAATAAAGAAAACCAAACTATCAAGGAGATCTTTCCTCCATGTTGCAACTGACAGGAAAGAGGTCAACTGTGCTGGTCCACACCACAATAATATGAATGGCTCACACCCCATCTTTGCCACTTACCAGCTGGCTAAACTTGAGCAAAGCCATTAACATCTCTCTGTCTGAATTCTAAATGGGAATAATAATGGGTTGTTGCAAGGCTGAAAGAGCAAACACATGTGAATCACTCACAGCAGTTTCTGGAATGGGGTCATCGCATTGCACAACTCCAGAGTCATATTAACATTGTTGTCCATGAAAGGCACCCCTGGGAGTGCAGTGTTCAGCCCATGCCCAGGCCTGGCACACCACAGGTGCTCACTCAGCATTTAATATTCTTATCCTTTACTGAGCTCTTACTATGTGCTGAGCAATGTGATGAGTGATTTTCAAGGATCTTTTTTACTTAATCTTTCAAATAACCCTACAAGGTAGGTACTATTATTTCCATCTTCAAAATAAAAAAAAAGTAAGGCACAGAAAGTTTAAACAGCTTGTCCAAGATAAGCTGAGGAATCAGGATTCAGACACTGGTGGTCTCATGCTTATTAGCCATACTAGATACTATGGATGGTAGGGGCATGCAAAGGGCCAAAGGGACAAGTCCTACTTAGAGTAAGTTAATAAACTAATACAATTAATCCACAAGTTCACTCTACAGGAGGGAAAAAAAAAAGATGGTAACAAATCATTCCTTCTATTTCCAGAATGTGTAGCCCTGGGTTCATTACCTGCTGCTGCCACCTTTTCCCTGGTGCTACAAAAATTTAGAATGCCATACCCCAAATTATAAATATCATCAGTTTTCCAGAGTCATCAAAGACCTTTCTGTGCCCACAGCACCTAACAAAGGCACCTGTCATTAGTTAAATAAGTAAACTACTAGGTTGTTAACAGAAGGGTCAACACAAATCTATCTGCTAATTGGCTGTTGAACTAATGTCCCAGCAAAGGGAAGAGGAGCTCCGCTGCCCACAGTGGGACCTGGAATTTCAGTCTTTGGGTTTTGGACTATCTCTTGCTGTCTAAGGAGTAACACTGGGTGGGATACTATTTTATACCAGGAAGTCCCAAGGATGGGATGCAGGGGCAGGTCTGGCACAGAATGGGGAAGGGTGGGTGAAGCTCCAACAAGTCCCCCTCCTCTTGGTCCTCCTACTACTGCCTCTCCCTACTACTCCAGGCTGCTCCTGCCTCTCCTACTACTGACTCTCCATGGCATAGGATTGGCCATTGTGTTTGGGACATACTGCACTTTCACAAACTAAAAGGACATAGACTTCTTGAAGCAATGTGGCAGAACAAACTCTGGAATCAAACCGGGTTGAAATCTTGACTCTACCACCTATCACTGTGACGTGCCAAACTCCTTGGAGTCCTCTGAGCCTCAGTTTCCTCATCTATACAACTGACATATGAATAGAGTCTTCCTTATAGAATTGATGTGAAGATTAAATGCAAGTCACCTCCCAGCACTGCATAAATAAAAGCTGCTCTTCCAGACTCTGGACTGATTGAAAAGTAGTGACATTTTCTTTCTCTAATTTATGAGGACGTAGACATTACAGTAAGTGCTATGTTCATCAAAGCAATTGCCATAAGAATATCTCTAGGCAGCATATTTTCCTAAAGCTTCTTTTACTTAACACATTTCTAGAACTTCTCCGGAACTGCTTTCAGTGTGTATATCTTTGGTGATCTCTCTCCTGAGGGGATGCATTGAAATAAGAGTGACCATTCAGAGCCAAGGGAGGTACTGGGAAGAGAAGCATCCTATTGGTCAAATGCCAGGGCGACTGTGAAGTCCCAATCTGGTTCCAACACTATCACTCTAGTGTTAGTGTCTCCAGCTCTATCACTACCACCCACAGCTCTCTGATTTTACACACTCAAGCCTCACCCCACCCCTGGCCCAGCAGAGCTTTTCCTGTTCCCAGGGCTCCTCAAGGGCTACTGTTCCTGAATGAAGTGTCACAGCCTTCTCTTCCTGATCCATCCAGAGATATCCTATTTATCTAGCAAATCTCAGCCCACATGTCAATCCTTCTGTGAAGCTTCTCCTGTCCATGAGCCACACTAGCACAGTGGTTAAAGACACAGGCATGAAAGTCTAATGACAAGGGCTGAGGAGAAGCAGCAGGGCAAGGGGGCCATGTGCACGACCCGGAGAGTGCACGACCCAGAGAGCCACATAGCTGGGATCTGAATCCTGCCTCTACTACATGGTCACCAGCTTTGTGACTTTAGACCAGTTACTTCATATCCCCAAGGCTCATTACTCTCAATGATGAAATAGAATAGAGTAGTAGCTACTTCAGAGGTCTACATTGGAGTTTATATAAAGCACCTAGAACAATACCCAGCAAGCATTTGTTTAATAAAGTTCTAAAATTATCTCTTAGCTGGGTGACCTTGAGTGACCCATCTAACTTTTTTTGCATCTCACTTTTTTGTCTTTAAAATTTGAAAGAAAAATAACATCTACTTAGTGGGATTGCTGAGGATCAAATAAAGTAATGTATGGAACTTGAGCAGTGCCTAATTGTGTAGAGCCTTGTATATGGTAGGATTTCAACAAAGTTATAGTTTTTTTTTTTTTTTTTAAAGTTTGCTTCTTCTGAACTCAGTAACACCTTATGTATATCTCTATTATGGTACACATCAAATTATATTATGATAGCCCAGACTGGGGACTTCTTGAGAACAGGAACTCAGTCATTATTCTTCTGATGAAGGGAAAGTCAATTCAGCTGGCCACTAAGATGTGAGAAGGATCTGAAAATTCAAACCAAAACCATAATTGCAAAATTAGATTATTATTCACAACATTGAAAACCTGTATAAGCCATGACATGCAAAACAAACTAAACCCGGACTCTACACCTGCTCATTCAGACACGTATTGTATTCAGCCATTCTTGCACTGATATAAAGAAATACCTGAGCCTGGGTAATTGATAAGAAAAGAGATTTAATTGGCTTACAGTTCTGCAGGCTGTATAGGAAGCATAGCGGCATATGCTTCTGGGGAGGCCTCAGGAAGCTTCCAATCATGGTGGAAGGCAAAGGGGGAGCAGGCACACCACATGGTGAAAACAGGAGCAAGAGAAAGGGGAGGTGCCACATACTTTTATACAACCAGATCTCCTGTAAACTCAGAGCAAGAGCTCACTCATCACCAAGAAGATGGCCAAAGCCATTCATGAGGGATCCGGCCCCATGATCCAAAGACCTCCCACCAGGCCCCACCTTCAACACTGCGGCTTTCATTTCCCAAACATGATATTTGGTTGGGGACAAATATCCCAACTATATCATATATGTTCTAAATAAGGCCACAGACAAACTGATCTACCTGTAACGCCACAGAGTCATGTGTCCTCAAGATAAGAGCACTGATTGTTCCAGCAACTTCCTGGTTTATGAATTCTGACCAATCTCTTTCAAGAGCATCCTATAACTAACTTCAACCCTGCAAACTCTATAGATATTCTTCCCAAGCTTCCACCTGTTGAAATGCCCCACACCTCTCCAAGGTGTGACTCTCTCTTACTGCAGCAACAAGGTAATAAACCTAAGTTTGTTTGCCTCTGGTGTGTTCCTGGCAGTCTGTTCTGTGGGCTTTTTGGCATACTAAGGGCTTGGCATGGTACCTGGTACTGAGCAGGAATTCAGTCAATTGTGTCTTGAACAAAAGGATGGAGTAACAAGACTCTTTTCATAACTTAGGAGTTCTGAAGAGAATTCTAAATAGACAGTTTCAAAAATATTAGGAGCCACATCTAACAGCCTTGAGAGGACTATGTATATAAGTTTCCAGGCTGTATGCCTTAATGAGCTATCATCAACTGAAGCTATGCAATCAGAAATGCTGATGAAAAGCCAGTCCTGTTGCTGGGCACTTCTACACATCAAGTATAATTCCTGGCCTACAGGAAATTATAAACTAACCAAGGACACAAGGTGAAGAAGCAGGTGGACATCATCTGGGTTCCTACAGTGCCGAGCATTGGATCTTGCCCATAGCGGTTGCTCACAACAGTATCTTCATTGTTTACTGACAGGGGTTTTACTCTGTTGGTAATAACTAGCTGAGAGTTTTTAAGCAGAGTCAGATCCTGATAAATATTACATAGGTCTAGGAAGCCTGCTGTGGCAAGAGGAAGGGAACCCTGTGAGCAGGCAGTCTTGTTGGAGGTCATCTTGATGAGTCAGGGCAGAAAGAAGGTCCTTGCCTATGAAAATAACAGTGGAAAAGGAAATGGATGTATCTTTCAGAGCTAGAAGAGACAACCATGGCAACTAACTGACCTCCAGGGACTATGGCAGGCAACAGAGTTAAAGACGCATCAATGTTACGACCGCAGTGGTTTGGAAAATAATCCTGACACAGACAAGAATAGCTGCAAAGGACAGAGATTATCTTTACATCAGTGCTAATCCCCATTATCACAGGCTTCGGGTTCTTAACTTAGGTTAAAGCACAAGCTAGCATGGTGCTGCATTAACTACTACCTGCCTGCTCGAACTCTTTGCACAGGTCAGATCAATAAGAGCAAGATAGGCCTTGGTATCTACTTAGAGTCAGTAACTATGAGCAGCTTATGGATTCCAGCTACTCAAAGTCATGACATTCCTTTCACAAGACATGATAGACAGATTTGGCTTTTTAAGCTTTGCTCAAAATTTCAATTAAGCTCATTTAAGCTCTGAGAGTCAAAGGCTCTCGAACTTTATTTAAGCCAATGAGCCAGTAGAGCGAATAGCTTATGACGACTTTTTGACGTTTTAACTTAACATTTTGTGATATAAAGAGAGCAGCCAATATGAGGACAAAGCCAGGCCAGACATTGTTCCAGGCTAGGGAACAAAGGAAACACAATGTAAACTAAGGAACAGTGTAAATACATAAATAATATTTTTAAAGAGCATGCTTTTATTTATTTTTTTCTGGAACCTTTTAGATGAAGGTAGCTTTGCCCAAGAATCCATCACAAATAGGGGAAGAAAAGGTTGGGTTAAATAAGACGAAAACATCACTGCAGATAGGAGGCTGAGAAGCTTTCACTGTATCATGTTTCAAGACTTGATGCAAAGTTACTTCAGAGAGGTAGTCCACCGGGAAAAGGAAAATCAAACACGAATTTCTTCTCCCAAGAACATAAGCTTCTGGGCATGCCATTTTGTTGCTCATTAAAAACTCTCTGCTAAAGAAAATATTTTCAGGTTGCTCCACTGAATCTGCTGCAACTGGTCTATTTTCAGCTCTATTTTCTCTGAGCCTCGCAGCAGAAGTTCTTAAATGATCCTGGGACCAGGTTTGGTTCAAGTTGCCAAGAGCATTTAAGATCATGTTGTTTTGCTTTTGTTTTCCAATAATCTACAGCTAGGGATATGAGAGGCTACAGTGGATGTTTTTCCCAGAAATTGGCTTTTCTACCACTGGATCATCTGAGTCTATTTTCATTAAATAATGTATGCACAAATAATCAACGAACAACTGGAAATGATTATTCAGTAATTACATTTAGCTCCAACAGAAATAGCCCACTAGGACAATAAGAGCATTCAGGTAATGACAGCCATTTTTAACTCTGAAAATGCCAGTTGGGGCAACCAATAACAGCTGTGCCATCCCTCCAGGCCCCTTGAGGTCAAATGCAGCTTCCACATTCTTAAAGGTCACCACCTTTTTCACCACACAGTGAGGCTAAGAAAACTCAGGCAAACAGGGTCCTTCTACACCAGAACTTCAGAACAGGCTAGGGGAGTAGCAAGTCATTTTAAAACAATAAAACTGACTCTTTTTTAAAAAATGGATTTACTCATTAATTTAATGCATCTACTTTGCATTTCCTGCAAACCTCATGTCACAAGTAATAATCTGGGGGCTCAATTGCAATGGGCCATTTTGCTGGTATTCCCCGTCTCTCCCCACCCCACAATTCCTCCAGCCATACTCCACTTCTTGCTGTCCCAATGTCATCTACACTGCCATGACCCTTGGCTTCTGTTGGGTTTGATGAAGGGTGGCACCAGCCAAAGGTGGGGGAGCGGGAGGAGTGTAATCGGGTGCTGTTTCTCCTACTCTCTCCACTTCACTGCAGTGTCCCACAGTGGGTATGTCCCTTCACAGCTCCGGCTTCTGCCCAGTGGCCCTTCCACCATGTTTACAACCCTCATGGGACTCCACAATTTGCTCCTCTTGTTTCTGTGGCCCAAGGATGGCAATGGCTTCCCCCTGCTGCTGGTTTTTGGGAGCCAGATCACCCTCTGTTTATCACTATAATCCTCCCCAGGGGTCTGCAGTAGTCCCTTCACTAGACTCTCTTCATTTAAACCCTCGGAGGCAAATTCTGTTTCCAGCCAAGACCCCAATATAACCAGCTTTTAAAATAAAGATAAAGGTGTCCCTTTCCTGACTGAGAATGATGAGCAAACACAAAAGGCCCATACCTATGAAAAGTATGCATGAGTCAAACAAACTTCCACTAGCCTTCTCTTTTAGCAGACTTAATGTATTTAATGTCAAACTTAATGGCAAAAAAATGCAATTAGAGTTAATATTCCTCTTTTCTAACTTCTACTCCTGGTTTGAAATGAGGGGGAAAAATATCATACCCACTCACACTCGCTGTCAAAAAAAAAAAAAAAAAAAAAAAGGCCCAGGAAAGTCCAGTTCTAAAGACTAGTGATTCCACGTAAGTCCCATGGATGCTTGAATAAAATGAGTTCTTTAGAAGTCATTATACGAAAAAGATACTTGCACACAAGTGTTTATACCAGCACAATTCACAATTGCAAAAATATGGAACCAGCCCAAATGCCCAACAATCAATGAGTAGATAAAGAAATTGTGATAGATATATACCATGGAACACTACCCGGCCATAAAAAGGAATGAAATAAAGGCACCTGCAGCAACCTGGATGGAACTGGAGACCATTATTCTAAGTAAAGTAACTCAGGGATGGAAAACCAAACATCATATGTTCTCACACATAAGTGGGAGCTAAGTTATGAGGATGCAAAGGCATAAGAATGATATAATAGACTTTGGGGACTTGGGGGAAAGGGTACAGAGATGAGGAATAAAGACTACACATTGGGTACAGCATACACTGCTTGGGTGATGGGTGCACCAAAATCTCAGAAATTACCACGAAAGAACTTATTCATGTAACCAAACTCCTCCTGTTCCCCAAAAACCTATTGAAATAAAATAAAATAAAAGCAACTATGTATATGGAAAATAAAAAAAATTAATAAAAAACAAAAGTAGGCTATTATTCTCTAAAAATAAAATAATAATATGAACTCTTTTCCATTCAAGTGCTTATTCCTTTGCAATTACAAAAAAAAATTGAAAAACATTTTCTGAATCTTTTTCTTTAGTTCCCAGAATTTGATTCACTATACTGCAGAAAGGGTAATCATCTCTCCTTTCAAAAACTGGAGAGTTAACAAAATGGAAAAAATAAAATAAAAAGCACTGTTTTATCCAAACCTTACAAGGTAGTATATGTCACTCTCAAAATTCATGATCAATTCTAAGACTGTATCTCAGATGGCACTTCTTTTCTTCAGTTTGAATATTTACTTATTTAGCTGGAAGCTATGGTTTTCTCTCACATCATTAACCCACTAAAAGGATATTTGTTGAATTTGCAACAAGTTGACAAACTGTACAGTTTCCAAGGCTAAACGTAATGTTTTCATTGGATCTCTTTTTTTTTTTAAAGTAAGCAATGGGCCCCTAATAACATAGTAGATATAAATTAATAAACAGAGCACAAGTTTTAATCCCGGCACAGTTAGCTAACCAGGCTATCTCTCCTGCATTCTACTTTAAAACAATTCTGGTTATTGTCACTTCAACTCCTCCCTAGACCTAGTCTCTAGATCAATTCTCCACCTTTCTCTCCCCTCTCTGTGCTCAGGAACAGTATGGCCCATTCCCTGCCCTCTGGCTTCTTGTTGAGTTCCATTAACAGGAGGCATCAGTAGGTGATCCGAGCTAGAGGAAGTAAGTCCAGGGTCTGACTCCCTCCACTTGTCTGTACTTCAGAGTCTGGTGGTTCCGACAGAAGCTGGTTCTCCAATGGCACATCTCTAACTACTGCTCCCGCTGGGTGGCCCCAACTCCTCTTCCCCCTTCCCAAAGTGAATCAAAGCTTTTCACTGTAAATAGTTCCTGTTGCCTTAACAACCCTTATTTGTTTGCTTATTTCTGTCTACACTTCTGTAAATAGTGCTTTGTTACATTTGTTAACTTCTCTCCAGAGTGTCCCTTATGTGTCCTGCTGGGTCCCCCAGTGATTCAGGCACGACTTGGGATGAAGAGTACAAGGCACCGCTCAGGCCAGGGAAGGTCCCCTCTCAGCACCTGTGAGGTGTGCCCTGGCTTTGGAAGAGCAATGGTGTTCACTTCTACTATCTGAGAACCACCTGGAGAGCTTATTAAAAATGCAGGCTCAAGGAAAGACTAAAAAACTATCATAGATCAAAGGAGACTAAGCAGATACGAGGACTAAATGTAATGTGATAGCCTGGATTAAACAGGAAAAAAGGGCAGTAGTGGAAAAATTGGTGAAATCTGAATAGTCTGTAGCTTAGTTCGCATTACTATACCAATGTTTATTAACTTTGACAAATTATTTTGGTCTATAAGAGGTTAACAGAAAAATCTGGTTGAAGGAAATACAGGAACTCTTTGTACTATATTTGCAACATTTTATTGCAACATTTGCAATATTTCTGAAATATAAAATTATTCCAAGATAAAATGTTTACTAAGGGGAAAAGAAGCAGATTCTCAGGTTCCCTGAATCAGAATTTCATCAGTTGATACATAAGCATGTGGCTTGAGGACTGAACCTTGAAACGTACAGCTCTAAAGGACTTGGAAAATATTAGCTTTGGTAGGGATAAGGATGGAAACAATTGCTTACTGATGCTAAACTACAGCATGATTACTTGACTATTTAAAGAAAAATGCCAAATGAAGCTTTATCAAGGTTCACCTTCTATTCCAGTTAATTAGAATGATTCATCCCTCGACCAGTTGCTGAATTTATTTTCATCCATAAAAACACTTGTATGTAGGTGCAGGTAATTATAGAACCAAACAAAGACAATGACACTAGAGTTCTTCTACTTCCTCCTCCCTCTGAGATTAAGGTTTTTTGTAGTGCATGTCCACACCCTCCCCCAAACTTTGAGTTTCCAAGAAGGCAGGGCCAACCGACTTTCCTCATCGTTTTCATGGTGAGTGTTCTGTTTCTCTGAGTACACTTTGAGCTCCCCGAAGGCAGGAGCTGGATTTTCAATTTCTTTTGTGCTTTTCTACAGCCATTCAGTGTCCTTCACCCAAAGGTTTTGGCAAATCAGCAACCTATGATTCTCCCTCTGTGTCCATATTTTTGCCTATTTATTGTAGACATAATTCTTCCATTCAACATTTCCTATGCCTTTGGCATGTGTAAGAGGTAGGATAGACAGAAGTGAAAATGTTGACATTATTACTCGTTTCTTAGCAATGTTAACTGAGCACCTATTATGTGCTGGCTATTATTCTAGTCATTGAGGATCTGATAATAAATAAAAGAACCTCCACCTTCAAGGAACTGAAAGTCAAATCAAGGAGACAGACAAGAAGCAGACAATTCTTAAACAATCTGTGAGCTCTCCGTTCCCATCCTCATACTTGGTCCATCATGACTGAACAACCCTTAGGGACAGGAATAGGTTCTAGTTCCAGGTCTGCCACGGGTTAAGAACCGATTTTTAAAAAGGCACAAACTCTAAAGTAATTAAGAATGTGCCACTCCAAAATATGCTGCTCTGGCATATTGACAATTCTGAATTAAAGGCAGTTAAAAAAAAAAAAAAAGCACATGCAAGATCACTCTGACCTTCCTTCTGTTTCTTAAAAGCAGGAGATAAAACTCCCATGTGAAAAAAAATGTCCTCCTTATACCAAAAGGAAAGCAACATTCTTAACATCAAGGAAAAGAAGTTGAGGCCAGTAGAAATCTGTACAAACAAACCTTGATAAACTCACCCGTATTTTCCTAGTTGCTTCTCCACCCAATTAACTACACCCGACCAAGTCCCTTTGCCTTGACACCGTTACACAATTTACTAGTCTTTGTCCAATTCAGAGTAGAAGTAACTGATTCTAACTGCTTCTTTGGGTCTTCATTTCCTTGTAAGGGCCCTGAGGTCACATAAAACTTGTATTAAATAGATTTGGGTTTCTCCTGTTTACCTGAATTCCCAAGCCCAGCTACCACCCGCTCCCCGTGGCCCCCTCCACACACACACACACACACACACACACACACGCACGCACGCGTGCGCGCGCCCTAAAAGGGAAGAGGAAAAGTTTTGTCTCTCCTATACCTTCAGTCCTCTAATTCAAAAAAATAAAAAAGTGGAGAGGGGTAATTTTTAAAAAACATCTGTCTCTCTGCCTCACGGCACTGTTACTCCATTGTGGCTCAAATAACAATGGGAATATGCCAAGTGTTATAGAAATGTCAAGCAATAGAAATCAATGACTTAGACAGTCCCTGCCTACTAACTCTCAGGCAAAAAGCTGGTGGTCCAATGACCTCTCTATTAAGCACAAATTTCAGACAATAAGATTGTATAAAAAGCAATCCTTTCGAAGATTTAAGCTCTGTTGCCTTAGAGTTAGCAATTAATGAGAATTAGAGTAACATCAAAGAACTGTGTCAGAAGGGGAGAGGTTGCCTGTGCACAAAGTGGACCTGCATTTTATTCAGGGCAGACCTGTTTTTGCTTCTGTCTCCCCAAATAAGGAGGAAAGCTCAGGTTAGTTCAACCCTTCTCTGAAACTGGAAGAGATTTCTTAGCTGGGGTCCTTCATATTTCTATTTGATTTGAAAAGAAGCTTCCAGGTCAGAGATGAAAGAAAAGCTGCTACAAGTCAGTGCTGGAGCATATAAACCGGTGAGCAATTTTCAGCAAATATCTCATAAAAGATTATGCTTGAGAGAAGTTTTGAAGATCAGATTTGCTGTTTCAGATAAATATAGTGTTTATTCTCAGCCTGCAAGGTAGAAAATGTTCTTTTGGAGCAGTTTACCATCTTTCTGTCTGGAGAAATCGATGAGCTTCTAAGGGCTCTCTTTAGATGCCATGGTAACCACATGATTCGGGTCAACTCTTTCATGTTTGGGATACAGCTTAAGAAATTTTAAAATGCTACCTCAGAAAAAAAAGCTCTTACAGTAGGCACTGCTGGTATGTTCGAGCTGGACATTAGACACATTCACTTCAGGGCACAGGCCCCAATGTGTCCCCCAGTACTGGGAAGCACTTGGGTAGCCAAGACGAATAGAAGACACTATATCAAGGGACTTACAGTGGGTGGTGAGGAGTCCTGATAAGATAAGTAAGCAACAATGAGGTAGGGGCCCCAGGTTGGGGAGGAGCTTCAGGTTGGGGAGGGCCCTACTGTGGGGAGAGCAATGACCAATTGTTCTGAGATATAGCTAATCACAAACATGTAGCACCCTCCAGCAAGATGTTATAAAACTTCCCTCCAACCCTTGCCTCTTTGCAGACAGCCCTTTCTCTGCTGTGCTACCCACTGCATCCTTGCAGTGTATTTGCATACTTTCTCTAATAAATCTGCCTTTCTTTACCTACAACTGTCTTGGTAAATTCTTTTACTGCCCTTGCCACTGGCCCCAAATAGTTGCTACCCCCAATAGGTGTGGTGCCCAGGGATTAGCAATTATAAAATATCCAAGAATCTATAGTAATTATGACATCATAAAGTCTGAGCTTTTTAAATCTGGTTTTTTAATTAAAATTTTATTCTCTAGCTTTCGCTGTGACTTCAACTGTAAAAGTCTTTCATGAGGATTACATTGGTTAAATATAAACATGAGAAAAAGTTGAGTGTTGAGCAGGAAAACAGTAACAGGAACAGAAAGAAGTTTAAGTTGTTCATTTGGGCCTTCAAATACACTTAGCCTGAAAAACCAGGAAGAGTAAAAAAACTGTCGGCCTGTGGGAAAGAACAGCAACTTTGGCTTTCCTGGTAAGGCAAAATTACCTCCAGCATGGGGGTCTCTCTGACGTCTCCCTAGAGATAATAATTTTCCTTTACTTGAAAGTAATGAACAATTATCAGGCGATGGGGACTTTCTCTTCTTCATTGTGTGTGTGGGTGTGTTTATACCATATAAGATTACATCAGGAAACGCTTTGGAGGTCACTATACACACGAACCCATGAGCATCTCAATCATTTCTATGTATGTACAAGAAAGTTGATAATTTCAACCAAATGGTCTTCATAAATCCCATGAATTAGCTGTGAATTTCTTCAGGGAAGGATGCACAAGAGAAATGTCATGTCTGGTCCCTTTTTTACCATGTAGTTGAGGAGGCAAAGACAGACCCACAGGAAACATGGACAAGAGACATTGTTTGATCTCTCTTGACCTTTACTTACTCTTCATTTCTTTCTTGACCTCATGGAGTCCTCTTTGACTTCTACCCATCCACCATACCCATTAACCACTTTCTCCATCTTTTTGGTCAACCCCTACTCCCCCAACACAGACACAGATACATCTTCATCTCCTTCCTTCTGTGCCCAATCTGAGAATGTTATGAACTCTCCATAGATCCTCAATATTCTTCTCCAATTATCTTTTCAAGCCTGGATCAATCCTGCATTCTTTACTTTCTGTTCCAACACTGATAACTCCAGGAAAAAAGCTACACAACCTTATAAATCCCCTCGCAGAAGTCACGGGGTCTCACTTGAGAATGTTAATTTCCCAGTTAGGATGTAAGTTTCTTGAGGACAGAAACTGTGTCCCATACTTCTTTGTTAAGCCCAAGGGTACCCTTGAAGGCTCAATAAATATTTTATGCAATGAATTAATGCTAGAAATAAGGAACTACAAAGGTCAGTGCTCATTTGAATAAACACATAAAGTAGGTATGTGCTATTCCAAAATAATTCAAAAACATAGCCTCAGAAGGGACTGCTACCTAAAAATCAGCTTGTAAAAATTATTCTGTGGATTTCAGAATTGTAAAACTCTTCAAACTTATTTTATAACTCAAAATATTTTCTAATTTAAGATCATCCTTCCTGTTAGTTAAAGCAGTGTATTGAGATCTTACTATACTGTATGAGAAACCACATTTAAAGTTTCATCAAATGGAAATTCATCTTCAGTTCATATTTGTATCTCTCCCATGGAAAAACAAAAGGGTCTTTCCATGTTAGTCAGAAAGGCAAATATCAAAACAATCCTGAAATATCTCATTTCAGGGAGAAGAAAGTCAACATTCTTATGAGGCAATGGCCACTGTGAGGTGTAAAGTTTCAATGGGACATTGCCCCGAAGGAGTCCTGGGTACTTTGAGTCCACACTGGGAATGCAGAATGCTTTTCCCTTAAGTCAGTGGCAAACTGGTCTCAGCTGTGTGGGGACCACTGCTCTGCCAAGCAAACTGTGCTGCAGGTCATGAACCTCATACCAGCTTGGCAGGAACAAGCCCGAACGTCGCCTGATTCTCCTACAAATGTAATAATATCCAACAAGCAACTGATTGGACAGCACACGATGTCATTTTCTCTAATTAAGGAACTCTCAAGAAAAACCAAAATAGCGACAGAGCACTGTCAGCAAAGCAATCAGTGGCGACAATTAGCTGTCAATTCCAACTCCTGGGCTGAGCCTCGGGTAGGGAGCCGGGCTAGTTGCTAAGAGTTTCCAAATCAGGATTACATCAGGAGTCAAAGACGACAAGGACATAAGGAGAGGCCAGAGCCTGCTATACACCAACAGCGCCTGCCTCAAACACTCCTCTAGTGCGGGGAGTAGCAGGATGTGTAATCACAGAAGCTACTGCCCAGTCATCTGCATTTGCTTGTTTGTTTGTGTCTTGAGAAGAAACGCAGAGGGATTTAATGATGAATCATGCAGTGAGCTTCTGAAACAGCTGAAGGCCTAGTGGCTGTGGTCCTTGCTGTTTATTTACCCTGAGTCACCCTTCCTCTTTACCTGAAACAAGTCTACCCATTCTCTAAGATCTATAAGCAGTTCATCCCATCTCCTTTAAAAGGGCTTCACGACTACAAAACACACATGAATTTTCCCTTTTCTCAGCTCCCACAGCAGATCACCACATTGCAAGGTCATTAGTAGTAGGAGTTGAGTAAACATATAAAGCAACTAATATAATACAGTTGGCACAATATGTAATAATATATAACAATCAGATATGTTTATATATACACACGTACACTCACACACACACACATAAATATATACCCTCACACGCATACATATATAATTACTAGAAGAAGCATCATTCTCTCCATCTCAACATTCCTACTACCTGGGCACATAAAACAAAATGTTTATCTTCTTGAAACTACTAGAAGGTGATTCTTCCACCTCACTACATCCCTCCATGCTCCCTCAAGGGAGTGAATTGAATTGCTGAGCCTGAGAGTGGGTAAGTGCATGGTGGGCTAGGTACCTCCCCTTCTCTCTATTTCTAGTCTCAGCAGCACGTATTTTTCTTTTCCATGAAAGAAGATTTCAGCAATCGAAGTAATAGGAGGTGTCATTATAGATGAATCTGTTTATAATTTAAGCTCATTCTCCAATACAGCAGCACTGGTCCTACCGCTAATCTTTAGCTCCCTGTTGGTCTGATGTCTACATTTAGTTCTCCATCCATAACAAGCCTAGCTCCAATTGCTTTTGCAGAAAGAATATGCCCAACTTAAAGATACATTTCTCAGCCTCCTTTGCAGCTAAGGGTGACCGTTGAGATTATGCCAGAATTCACTGGCCAGGACAACCAGAACTCTTTACCTGGGCTGACTCCACTGGGAGGCATGACCTGGTGCCCTTCTCTGGCTACCTGCTTGGAACACATATGTGATGGTCCCAAATTGAACAAGATATGTTAAAAAAAAGAATTAATGATGTTGCCAGAATGTTTTGACTTCATGTCTCTCACTAAGTGGGGAAAGGAATGAGCTTAAAATACCTGAGTCCAAAAACAAAAGGAAAGACAAAAGGAGAGCAGGTGCTTTAATCCAGAAATCATGGCTAGCATTTTCTATGGAATTAAAAGAAAGAGAACAGCTTAAGAATTTGGAGAAATGTAAAATTAACCTTTATCAAGAGTTGAGAAAACTAGAATTTTGGCAGCACACTCCCTTCACTGAATAACAAGATACTCAAAGTTGGGAAGATTAAGAAGTTGAGAGCTCTTGGCAAGAACCTTGTCAGAGGAATGGGTCCTCACTACGACCCTGTGAGCCAGGTGTTTGAAGCATCAATAGCAACTTCATGCAGGAACGTGTTTCTTAAGCTGAGACCAATATGGAGAGGGCAGATTTGCCCTAGGAAGCAGGCTTCATGTGGGTCTCTGTCCATTTGGGCTGCTATAATAAAATACCATAGACTGCATGGCTTATAAGCAACACTTACTGCTCACAGTTCTGGAGGCTGGGAAGTCTCAGATCAAAGTGCCAGCAGATTCGGAATCTGGTGAGGGTCCTATTCCTGATTTATAGATGGTGCCTTCCTGCTATGTCCTTACATGATGGAAGGGGCAAAATTCCCATAGGTTTCTTTTATTAGGGTATGAATTCCATTTATGAGGGCCCCACTTTCATGATCTAATCACCTCCCAAAGACTCTCACCTCTTAAAACCATCTCTTTGGGGGTTGGGTTTCAACATATGAATCCTGGGGGGTATACAAATGATCCCATCATAGCAATAGGTCTAAAAGGAAATCTCTTTATGAGAGAAAGCACCAGAAAAATCCCTGCTACAAGAAAGAGTTTTTAAATGCTAGGAGCACAGAGCTCAAAAAAAATTTTTTTAAGTAGTAAGTTTTAAATAAGCATATCAATGATAATTGTTCAATTAAATTGATAATTTAACTAGAAAATGCATTTAAAATGTCTTAATTCTGTGCACTGTGCCCCCCACCCCACCAGGTTATCCTTACAGTAGAGTTACCTTCACAATATTTTGACTTTGAAAGATTTTAATCTCATTAAATACAGTCGACTACAAAAAACACAGAAACCATGATTACGTAAAACACCGCATCTAGTACATTCTAGACATTCTAGTACACAAGAATCACTCAGGGATCTTGTTGAAATGCAGATCCTGATTCATCAGGTCTGAGATAGGACCTGTGATTCTCCATTTCTAACAGGATCTCAGTGGGTGCAGATGCTGCTGGCGCCTGGACCACCCCTGGAATACCAAGGGTGTCGACGGTTAATATAACCAAGTTGAAAGTTGAAGTGATGCTCCCAAGATGGCTAGGAAATCAATAAGTTGTGGAATTAGACTGATGCACTTCTCGACCCATAGACATTAGTAGTCCTTCTTTAAGATCTTTAACTGTACACCCCTCTTCTGAGAAGCTGCAAACTTCTCCAGAATGCCCATTCTACTGTCTCGTTTTTGTATTTTTTTCATTTTTCTCCCATTTCATCACCCTGTCTTGAAGATATTTATGGCAAGGAGAAGCCAATCTTCCTCTCTCCCTTACCCCAGACCTCAGAATAAAGCTATTCTATTGCAATATTCCTGCCATTGTAGTCATATATTTCTGCAAAGGAACAAAGAAAAATGCCAAACACAGCCAACCTAATAAAAGAATAAAATTTAAGTCCTCTCAGTTTTCCTATTAAGTTTTAGATTGTGGTTTTATTGCCTTCTTTTGATTCGGTTTCCATTCATTTTTGACTGGCAATTGTATTTACAACCAAAATTTTCCTTTAAGCCAGTGACTCTTAAAAAGTTGCAACACAGTTCTGCATCCATGTAAGATACAGAAAACCACAGAGAACATCACTCTCATCCTAACAACAAGAAAAGCTTCATAATCAACAAAATCATATTTGTATTGAACCCATTAGAGAGCTAAGGACACAAGGCAACCAAGTGAACTAAGTTTACCAAGAGTGGCATGCTCTTCCAAGGAGAAAGGGGTCACACAAACTGTCCCCTTTGGCAGGGCACAGTAGAAAGAGGCAGCCATCATGAAAGCAGGAATAAGAAAACAGCTAAAATGTTAATGAATTTCTAAAGGGCAAGTGTGGGCAAGTATGACAGTATCCCTGGGAGCCTCAGAAACATGAGATGAGCCCCAGCTCTCTCTCAAGCTTTTTCCTAGGGTTCTGCAATGAACACTCATTAAAAAGAAGAAGGGTGGGGCTGGAAACTGGGGAGTTCTCCTTTTAGTAGGGCAGAGGCAAGTAACTCCATCTACTTCCCAAACTTTATTTCATATTAAGCAAAAGCTTTCAACAACTGGTAGAGGACCAAAACACCTTCCTAGCCCCAAGGTCCAAGCAAAAATCCACCGATTCTTGGAAAGGGGTACAAGCAAAAGCCTGCCATCTGCCCTAAGGGAAGGACAAGAAACTTGCAGGTCCAGGATCCTGTGCTGACACAAACAAGAGGTCTGTTACCAGTGAGGGAGGGGCAGGAAACTCCCACACAAAACACTCCACAGATACAAGGCAAAGGTTGGCTGCCTTGAAGAGAAGCAGGAACACTAACAAAGCCCCAGTCCCAAGGCCCAGAAACATAAGGCCTACCTAAGACTGAGGCTGGCCCAGTTGAACTGAGAACTCACCACCACCACCACAGCTCTGCCTAGTACAATGAACAAGAGCAATCTACTGCTAGCAGAAGAGCACAAACATGGAGAGAGAGGTCCCCTTTGTGGAGCAAGGGTGAAGAGTCTGCTGAAAACTAAGGATGGAGCTTAGACATGTAGAAAAACACTCTGGCATGCCACTGCATAAGGTCACTGCAGTCCACCATTGGAGAACTTTGGAGTCTGTTATGCTGAAGGTAACTACGGCAATCACAAATTCAACTCCACCCAAACTCGATACTAATTACCAATCTTGTTGTTAACTACTAACAAGATTGACTCAACCCTTCATATCAACAATCTTACAGAAGAAAAAGTATGCCCAATTCTGAGTAGCAATATTATTTACTTTATTATCTACTGCTGTTCTACAAACACTTTCCAACATGCAATCAAAATTACAAGACACTCAAAAAAGCAAAAACAAAAAGCCCTCAACTCATTGTCAAAATAAAGCAATCAACATAGCTAGAAAGAGAGATGGCCTGGATTTTAGAACAATCAGAGACTTTAAAATAGCTATGATTAATATGTTAAAGGCTTTCATAAAAAAGGAGGATAAAATGCAAGAAAAGATAAAGGATCTTAGATGAGGGAGGGAAAGTATAGAAAATAAACAAACTTAAAGATACATTAATAGAAACTTTATCCAAGTTGAAATCAAAAGAGAATATTTTTAACAAAAAGATGATGCAAGAGCTGTCAAACAGTATAAAATGGTCTAATATGCATATAATTAGAGTACCAAAGAGGGGAGAGAAAGATAGAGGTGTCAAAGTAATTAAAATGGGGAAAGAGTAGCTTTTTCAATATGTGATGCTGGAAAATTTAGACATCCATATAAAAAGTTATTCTTGACCCTTACCTCACAAAAGACATAAAAAATTACCTCAAAATGGATCATATAACTAAATATAAAGCTTAAGCTTTAAAATTTCTAGAAAAAATAAGAAAATCTTTGCATCCTTCATTTTAGCAAAGATTTCCTAGATAGTACTTAAAACTACTCTTCCAGGCTGGGTGCAGTGGCTCACACCTGTAATCCCAACACTTCGGGAAGCTGAGGCGGGTGGATCACTGGAGGTCAGGTGTTTGAGACCAGCCTGGCAAACATGGTGAAATCCCGTCTCTACTAAAAATGCAAAAATTAGCTGGGTGTGGTAGTGGGCACCTGTAATCCCAGCTACTTGGGAGACTGATGTAGGAGAATTGCTTGAACCTGGGAGGCGGAGGTTGCAGTGAGCCAAGATAGCGCCACTACACTCCAGCCTAGGTAACAGAGCAAGACTCTGTCTCAAGAAGGAAAAAAACAAAAAACAAAAAACAAAAAACAAAAAACTACTCTTCCACTTTTAAAAATTGATAAACTGAAATTCACCAAAATGTAAAACTTTCTACTCTTTGGATGATACTTTTAGGACTTTTAAAGAAACAAACTAGACACTGAGAAAAAGTATTTGCAAAGCACATATTTAATAAAGCATTTGTATCCAGAATATATTCTAATTAGCTACGTATCATTAAGACAAATAATTTTTAAATGGGTGAATGATTTGAACAGACACTTTATCAAAGAAGATATGCAGATGGCAAAGTAGCACATGAAAAGGTGTTCAATATCATTAGGGAAATGAAAATTAAAGCTATGATGAGATAACACTATACACTCAAATTGCTAAAATTACAAAGAGTGATAATACCAAGTGCTAGAGAAGCTATGGAGCAACTAAAACTTTCATATATTGCTGATTGCAATGTAAAGTGGCACAGTCCTTTTGGAAACAGTTTGAGGGATTTTTTAAAATAATGTTTAACATATATTTGCTATGCTTTCCGTATGATACAATAATCCCACTCCTAGTAATTTACCCAAGAGAAAGGAAAACATACGTCCACACAAAGGCCTGTTCATGAATGTTTGTAGCAGCTTTATTCCTAGTAGCTAAATACTGTAAACAACCCAAATCTTCATCATTTGGTTAATGGATAAACTTGTGGTATACCACACAATGGAATTCTTCTATTCAACAATAAAAAGGAACAAACCACTGTTACTTATAACAGCATGGATGAATCTCAAAAAAAAAAAAAAAAATACTCCAAGTGAAAAAATCTGAAACAAAGGCTGCATACTATATGATGCCATTTATATATTCTGGAAAAAAGAGAAAGCAGAGAGCCAGATCCAGATTGTGGTTGTCAAGGGCTACAGGTAGAGGGAGTAGATTTACTACAAAGGTGTACATTTTCAAGTGTTTGATACATTCTACCTCTTGATTGTGAGGTAAAACAATGATTACATACATTTTTCAAAATGTATCAAACCATATATTTTAAGAGAATGAATTTTCCATGTGTTAATCATACCTCAGTAACCCTAACCAAAATAGACATATAGTGCTATGGCAAAAGAATGGGGCTTGGTCAACTGGATCTTCACATGGAAAAAAATTAATCTTGACCTTGTACTTCACACCATGTACAATGAAATCAATTCCAGACATATTATAGATTGAAATGTAAAGGTAAAATAATATACGAAACTCAATAAGAAAGATAATTTAATTTTTAAAACAACCCAATGTTTTCACATTTTTAAGACCCGAAGGGGCTTCTCACAAAACAAGATACCCAAATGGCCAATTAATATATGAAATGGTGCCCCACCTCATTAGTCTATAGGGAAATGCAAATTTAAACAATATGATGCTATTACACACCCATCAGAAGAGCTTAACTAAAAAAAAAACAAAAACAAAAACAAAAAAAACCAGAAAACACCTTGTTTTGGAAAATATGTGGACTAATTAGAACCCCCATACACTCCTGATTCTGATTATAGCATAAATTTTTTAATTGATGCAACCATTTTTGAAAACAGTTTGATAGTATCTACTAAAGCTGAACATATACCTGCCTTATGATCCAGAAATTCCCCTCCTGCATATGTATTCAACAGAAATATGTATATGTAACTGAAACCATAACAAAACTGACTCAAGAAGAAATAGAAAACCTAAATAAATCAGAAAATAAATCAGTTAGTAAAATTTCTTTCCTCAAAGAAAACATCTGGCCCAAACTGTTTTACTGTCAAGTTCCAGTACACATTTAAATAGCAAGTAATTTCAGTATTTTGAAAACTATTCCTGACAAGGAAAATCACAGAAAGATTTTAGTCAATCTCATTTATGACTAAAACTTAGCAAATTGTATCTAGCTAAGTATAGAAAAGATAACACATCATTACAAAGTTGGTTTTATCTCAGCAATGCAAGGTAGCTTAACATTAGAAAATCCATTAATGTAAACTAAAATTAACAAATGAAAGCATAAACATCATTTGATCATCTCAGTGGATATAGAATAGCATTTAATAAAATTCAACGTATATTTATAATAGAGACTTTTAGCAAACTGGGAATAGAAGAGAACATCTTAAGGTGATAATGAATATTTTTAAAATACTTCCATCAAATGAATGTACCATAATTAATTTAATACAATTTACCTACTATTGGATATTTACATTCTCTCCTTTTCATTTTGTATTATTTTACTATCATAATGTATGCTGTGATGAACATTTTTATGCATGTCAAGTTACCAGTGCCTCAATTTCCTCATGTATAAGATGGAAATAAGACTCAAAAGGCTAAAATGAGGATTACATAGAATGTTAGGTTTATGTATGTCTTAGGGAATCTTGGGAGAAAAGTGTGGTTTACAAACCTAAGAAAAACTTGTTCTGTACTTACCTGGTGTTGGATCTCTCACAGCACACTGCAGGCTCAAGTCAGAAGAAATGACTCTGTCAAAAATAAAATTATTGTCTTAGCTTATCAGGAACTAGGAAGAATAATTAAAAAGTCTAAATACACCTAATAGAGTTCTGTTAATATATATAAAACACAAATTTTAAGTCTTAGCATTGTATCACACTTTAATATGCCACTATTTCTTTCTTTATCATTGGTTCTACATTGGTTCTGATTGTTTCTAAAATCAGAATATAATATCTGCAGAATGCAATCAGTGATGGGGATTATTGCTTGCTCCAAGATTTCCTTGTATCATTTGCTATTGTCCTCTCATCCCACTTCCATCCCACTAATCAAGCAAGTATGACTACTACCATGCTTGCTTCATCTGACTGTGATATATAGCACTTCAGTTTTGCACAGTAGTCAGAGTGATCATTCTAAAATTTAAGCATAACACTCTTCTCCTGGAACCCCTTCCACAACTTTCTCTTGCCCTGTGGATAAAAGCCAAACTCCTTGCCATGACATCTAAGGTACTTCATCATTTAACATCTGCTTACTTCTGTAGTCTCATCTCTCATCTCTGTACCATTGCCTGAGCTCCAGCTACTTCACACTTCCTTCAGTTCCACCTCACCTCTTGCCAGCTCCCAGCGTTCATACACGCTGCTCCCTTGGCCAGGACTAACTTTCCTCCTTCCCCACTCACCTCCACCTGACTAACTCCTACTTGTCCTTCCATTCTCCACTTAAGTGTTGCTCCTCCAATCAAGTCATCTGCTGTACTTGACCATCTTAAGTTCATTTATTAACACTCCCAAAGAACACTGCACTTTTTCTTTTGTAACATCATATATACAAATACATATTCAGTATTTCTTGTCTTCCTTGTGAGTCCACAGATCATGTCTGTGTCTTTCACAGCTGGATCCTCAATGCCTAGACCAGGACTGGTCTTACAGAAGATGTTTAATAAATATTTATTGAGCAAAAGAATTAATAGAGACATCCTCAGTCCTCAGCTTTCCAATTCATCTTTTGATTCATATTGATAATTTAATAAGCTTCCTACCATATTTCATTAATGAGGACTCACTAATTATAGAAACAATACTATTTTATATACCAATTATAAAGAAAGAAATGGTGGCACATTATAGTGTGATACAAGGCTAAGACTTAAAATTTTTATTTTATACATACTAAAAGAGCTCTATTAGACTTTTTTTGGATTTTTATGATGCCCATATAAAAGGAAAATATAAAGATATAAGTGAAACAAATTGGCTTAGGTATTCACATTCAGAACCACAGCATTAACAGGGCACCAAGCTGAGATGGGTGGAGGTCAATGAGCCCACAGCCTCTAGCCAAGCCCCGGCACCAGGTGCCTCCACCATGGAGGAAGAGATACTTTCTGACCTTCCGCTAGCCCAGTAAATGACAGTGAACTCCCAGCAGAGACTCTTCTCCCTAACTACTTTTTTGTCCTATTAAAATATCATTTTTTAAGGACACAGTTTTTTGATACAGAGAACTTTCTTAGGCATGCACCATCACATTGAAGTAGAGAGGACAAGAGTGCCAGAGGTCTCCTAATCCCCATCCAGCACTCTAGGACTCAGGATATCAGGTTGGAAATACTCAGCCATGTCTGGGAACATGAGGAGGAAAGAGACACAACCAGAAAAGCCATAGCCCTCATGTGACTCAGTTTCCTCATCTGTAAAATGGACATACAGAATTAGATGATGTATTTGTACAGGGTCCCAGCAGAAAAGAGATGATACTTTCAAATGGGAGCTTTAGTGCAGGGGACTATTTACACAGTGTGACTATTTACACAGGGTTAAGGGAACCACCAAGAGGGGGTGATGCAGGTGCCTCCCATTGGCCAAATCCAAATAGAAACCAGAGGTCAGGGAAGCCCGTTGATGGGATCCATGGAGACCAGCCTCCCTGGATCCAGAACAGTGTGGAAAAGGGGGAGGGTGGGTCTGAAAGGACAAATGGAGACTCCCCAGCACAGATCATCTCTGAGTCCCCACAGAACAATCCAGTTCTGGATAATCCAGTATTCTATGATCATTTCAATAAAGTGTTAAGCTTTGCAACAGCAAGAAGAGATGTATGTTTATTCCAAAGACTTAAGGAAAATCCACCAGGATGCAATTTTTCATCATTCCATGTGCTTAGCTCAGATGACAGTACTCTCTTGCAGTTTTTGGAAACGGTTCAGATTGAGAACACCCCACTATACAGACCCTGTTTTTCTCTAATTGAGCTCTTAAAATGTAGGGGCATTCTGTTTTGACCTAGTATTGATGTGTCCCCTCTGGTCTCATCCTCCAGATCCTTTTCAGAAACAGGTTCTTGCAGTGTCCACTACCTCACAGAAAACAGGTTCCAGCAGGAGCAAAGCAAAGGCTTTGGCTTTCTAAGCCAAGCCCCTAGAGTCTCAGAACATAGTCAACATGATGAACTAGAGCCATACTTACCACCCCTCCCACACATCCAGACCAGAAACCATTCTTTTTTGCTGGGAGAAGGTATGGAGAGAAAAGTAGAACTGTGTAGTCATAGTGGTTCCTGAGAAAGAGGCTTCTGGTGAATCCATTTCCCCCCATCCAAGCCAGTAAATGGTAAGCACCACATGTGTTTTTGTCCTCTTTCCCCCTCACAACTCATTTTTAAAACTCTCATTCTTTCCCTTGACTGGGCCAGTGCTCCAGGTATCACCCACCCCATCACATACCCTCCCTTCAGTGACAACCAAGTTCCATTAGCACTCCCAAGTCATGGGTGCTTGGTCCTAGGGCCAAGGTATGAGATTTGTCATTTCAAAAATCAAAGATCCTTTCAAAAATTTCATTTGAATAAATAGCTGCTTCTAAAGAAGTTCCTAGCATCACCCGCCCTAAAGGCCCAGGCAGTGACACTGACCACAGTTTCTAGTATCTGTTCTTTCCTGAATTTAGAGATGATGCTATGCTCCAAAGCACAGAGGGTTTTGTTGTAACCATTATACTGAAGCCCAACTAGGCAACACTGGCCATTAGAGAGAGGTCATACTGTGCCATGAAAGCGCTCTTAGAATAGAGAGGAATCACACTGGGTTAGAACGAAAACTCATTTGGAATAAAACAAAAATAAGTTTTCAGAGAAAAACATCTCTATTTTTCTTTCAAATGAGTCAGATGATTTTTATAAAGTGAATGAAGACTCTCTAATTTCTGGCAAAAATAAATAAATAAATAAATAAATAAATAAATAAATAAATAAATAATAAAAGGAAGAGAGAGGCTGCCCATTCCCAAGCGGGAATCTAGCGGGGCAGGGAGTTCGGTATATTGACCTTGACCAAATTGTGTAATCTCTCTGTCTCATTTTTCTCATTGGCAAAAATGCCAGTGATTTGGATTAAAACAGTTATCGAGGTCCCTTCCAGTTCTAAGAATATATGGCCTTCAAGCTAGGAAAGGGGCTTTCCACTTCCGAGACCAAGGATTTGCCATAGAAAAATGAAGCAAAAAAGGAAGGTCTGCTATTATCAGCCAACCAAGGCTCTAGTCTGACAAATAACAGAAAAGAAGTGTTGTGTGGATCTTGTCATCATGGTGGCTTGACCCGTCCTAGCTGTGTTTCCATCTCAATGATACAATACAAATGGGCTATTCCAGGCATCTCAAGAATGCCCCAACCATAAAAGGAATTCTCCTAAATGGCCCCTCTGTGACATTACGCAGAACTCCTCTTTACATGGCAGTTTCACCCAGCTTCAGATTCAACTCTAGATGAAAATATTACAATTGGATGATTTGACAAGTGCTGAATCTAATCCTTGTTGCTCTTTTGCCAGAGTTCTTACAAAGAAGAATGCCAGATGTTGTACTTGTATATTTCATGGGTAACTGAATGGGAAAAAAACAGAACACAGCAAACCTAATTGTGACATTTAACTGCTTTTGAAAACCCACAATATAAACATACCAGAAATACCATATTTTTAAAAAACTGTAGCAAAGTCAAATGTCTCTCAAACACACACAAAAAAGCCTGTCATGAGTAATTCCGAATAAAGCAATCTGTCAGTTGTAAAATGCAAGTACTCCTTTATAAATAGTTTGCATGCTTCCAACTTGCTTAATAAATACCATGTTAATAGATCAAAAATATTCAGAGAGAACATCTTCAAGCCCAGAAAACATTAACTAATCAGTTGCTTATGTAACATCAGGCTGGATCTCCCTTATCATTTATTGGGTACAAATCACATTTATCAGGGGCACTTATCAGGGGCAAATCAAAACACCATCGATTGCCCAGAACAATTCCTTTTCTTGCTATCCTTTTCCACTCATCACACAGCCAGGAGCCTGAACACCATTTAATACTCCACTTCCTCCTCCTCTCATCAATAACCAAATCCCGCAGATAGTGACTACTGAAGAACTTTGTCTTCTGGTCTCCACCCATTTCCATTGCCTTAATTAAGCCTTCGTCCTCTACCTATTGGACAACTGCAAGATCCTCCAGCCTTCAGCGTCTTCAAGTAATTCATTCATCTTTGAGATTTCTCTTTCTTAAATACACTTTTGATACATCACCCCTCTGATCATACTCACCCTTCAATGGCTCCCTGTTGCTTCTAAGAAGAATTCAAAATTCAACACGATGTCCTCCCTCACATCCCATATTCCAGCCTTGTCAAGTTGTTTTGCTTTCCAATTATCAGGATACTTTGTTCTCCATGTCCTAACAAACCAACTGCTCCCCATCCCAACTCCAAAAGAGCCCATGTAACGATTATGTTTTTTTTCTTTTTTCAAGAGGAAAACTTCTTTCCTGGGCCCTGTATGACCTGTCCCTTGCCTCTCAACCTGAGACTACCCTCCTCTCGGGCTCAACTCTAGCTGTGCCAGCCCTCTGTAGGTTCTGCTTCCTTCCTCAGTGGAGACATTTCAACATGGAGACCCCTTGCTAGCTACTCTTCATTCACCTAACTTGAACTCATTCTTCAGGTTCATTATTTGACTCAGGGTCAATGTGACTCTCCCAGTGAGACCTCCCATCATGCCCACCCCAAAAGGAAGTTTGGTCTTTGCTACATGCTCTTCACTATTCTTTTCCTTCATTGCATTTATCACAACTCATGGTTATATAGTTAATATTGAGGTTATTATTTCAAAGCTCATCACCCACAATGAATACTCACTTCTGTGAAGTAGAGATGGTTCAGGTTCAAAGTTCATCCCCAGAGGCTAGCACAGTGCCTAGTACTCAATAAAAGTTTAAAAATCAATGAGTAGTAGCTCCAGCCTTACTCCATGTGTACATAATATTCTGTTGTCCCCAACCATGCAGATAGAAAAGTCCACTGCCTCCCTAGCAACTCACCTGTGCCCTGAACAGAATTAAATTGGAGTACCCATGATATATAATGCATTTCCATCTTATGCTTTTTTCTCCTAGACTACAAACTTCCTGTGGGCAAAAATCATGTTATATCTTTGAAGCATGTGGATCCTTAAGTATAACAAAAGGTGTGCAGAGGGGGAACGTATGTCTACAGCTATACATTTTGGGGGGTGCCACAAGAATAACAGTGTATTAGTCCATTCTCATGCTGCTATAAGGACATACTTGAGACTGGGTAATTTATAAAGAAAAGAGGTTTAATTGACTCACAGTTCCACAGGGCTGGGGAGGCCTCAGGAAACTTATAATCATGGTAGGGGAAGCAAACACATCCTTCTTCACACAGCAGCAGGAAGGAGAAGTATGAGCAAAAGCAGGGAAAGCCCCTTATAAAACCATCAGATGTTGTAAGAACTCACTCACTGAGGGTAACTGCACCAATAATTCAATTGTCTCCCACCAGATCCCACCTACAACACATGGGAACTACAATTCAAGATGAGATTTGGGTGGGGACATAGCCAAACCATATCATTCTGCCCCTGGCCCTTCCCAAATCCCATGTCCTCACAATTCAAAACACAATTATGCCTTTCCAACAGTCCCCCAAAGCCTCAATTCATTCTAGCATTAACCCAAAAGTCCAAGTCCAAAGTCTCATCTGAGATAAGGCAAGTTCCTTCCATCTATGAGCTTGTAAAATCAAAAGCAAGTTATTACTTCCTAGATATAATAGAGGTACAGAAATTGGGTAAATGCACCCATTCCAAATGGGAGAAATTGGCCAAAGCAAAGAAGTTAAAGGCCCCATGCAAGTCTGAAATCTAACAAGGCAGTAATTAAATTTTAAAGCTCCAAAATAATCTCCCTTGACTCCATATCTCATATCCAGGTCACACTGATGCAAGAGGTGGGCTCCCATGGCCTTGGGCAGCTCCACCTCTGTAGCTTTGCAGGGTACAGCCACCCTGTCAGCTTCCTTCACAGGTTGGTGTTGAGTGCCTGTGGCTTTTTCAGGCACACAGTGCAAGCTGTCAGTGGATCTACTATTCTAAGGTCTGAAGAATGGTGGCCCTCTTCTCACAGCTCCACTAGGCAGTACCCCAGTGGAGGCTCTGACCCCACATTTCCCTTCTGCACTACCCTAACAAAGGTTCTCCATGAGGGCTCTGCCCCTGCAGTAAACTTATGCCTGGACATCCAGGCATTTCCATACATCCTCTGAAATCTAGACAGAGGTTCCCAAACCACGATTCTTGACTTCTGTGCACCCAAAGGCCCAATACCACGTGAAAGCTGCCAAGGTTTGGGGCCTGCACCCTCTGAAATAACAGTCTGAGTTGTATGTTGTCTCCTTTTAGCCAAGGCTGGAGCTGCAGCAGCTGAGATGCAGGGCACCATGTCCCAAGGCTGCACAAGGCAGGGAGGCCCTGGGTTTGGCCCACAAAACCATTTTTCCCTCCTAGGCATCCAGGCCTTTGATGGGAGGGGCTGTTGTGAAGGTGTCTGACATGCCATGGAGACATTTCCCCATTATCTTGGTGATTAACATTCAGCTCCTCATTATTTAAGCAAATTTCTGCAGCAGGCTTGAATTTCTCCCCCCAAAATAGTTATTTTCTATTGCATCATCAGGCTGCAAATTTTCCAAACTTTTATGATCTGCTTCCTCTTGAACACTTTGCCACTTAGAAATTTCTTCCGCCAGATACCCTATATCATCTCTCTCAAGTTCAAAGTTCCACAGATCTCTAGGACGGGGCAAAATGCCACCAGTTTCTTTGCATAGCAAGAGTGACCTTTACTTTAGTTCCCAACCAGTTCCCCATCTCCATTTGAGACCACTTCTGTCTGGACTTAATTGTTCATATCACTATCAGCATTTTGGTCAAAACCATTCAACAAGTCTCTAGGAAGTTTCAAACTTTTCCATATCTTCCTATCTTCTGAGCCCTCCAAACTGTTCCAATCTCTACCTGTTACCCAGTTCCAAAGTGGTTCCCACATTTTTGGGTATCTTTACAGCAGTGCCCCACACCTAGTACCAATTTACTGTATTAATCAATTCTCATGCTGCTATAAGGAGATATCTAAGACTGGGTAATTTATAAAGGAAAGAGGTTTAATTGACTCACAGTTCTGCAGGGCTGGGGAGGCCTCAGGAAATTTACAATTATAGTGGAAGTGGATGCAAACACACCCTTCTTCGCACAGCGGCAGGAAGGGGAAGTATGAGCAAAATGGGGGAAAGCCCCTTATAAATTCATCAGATCTTGTGAGAACTCATTCACTATCCAAAGACCAGCAACATGGGGGTAATTGCCCCCATGATTCAATTACCTCCCACTGGGTCCCTCCTATGACACATGGGGATTATGGGAACTGTAGTGTTTCAAGATAAGATTTGGATTCTGGATCCCAAACAAGTTTGAGGAAATTTGAATATGGACTATATTTGAGATGATTTTGTGAAATTATTATCTTAGGTGTAGTAATGATATTGTTTACATAGAAAAATGTCCTTATTTTGAGGAGCATGTAGAAGTATTGAAGGGTGAAGTATCATGATATCCTCATCTACATTCAAGCGGTTCAGGAAAAGACTATGAACAGTTATGCATACATCTTACTTAAACACAAAGTTGAGTCTATGTGTATATACAGGAAGAAAGCAAGAGAAAGAAAGCAAATGTAGCAAAATGAAGAGAGTATGACTATGTACTATTTTCTATAACTTTTCTGTAGGTTAATTTTTTAAATAAAAAGGAATGCAAGTAAATAAAGCAAGCCTCTTTCACATGTGAACTAAATATTCTACACAATGCCCAAGTATGCTCCTTTGAAGTTCTAAATGCACTAGCCACTGAGGGGGAACAATGCCTGCAGCCTTCATGTAGGGAAGGATTGTTTATCAAACCCTGGGGGATCCCAACCTTCTGATGGGAAAATAATAGCCCCTGGGCAGTGCCATTAGGAAGACTATCTCTGGGAGGAATAAAAACTAATCTGGTTAGCATTTCCTGATGACCCAGGCAAAGTGGTCCCTGCCCCAACACAAGCCAATCTCTTTTCTGCTAATTCCTTTGCCCACCATATGTGAATTATACTGCTCTTTGTGTTAAGTGACTAGAGATTAAAAGATGAGTATGATGCAGCCCCAACCTTCTGGTCATTTGTTCCAAAAGTGACCATTTAATTATTGTCCAAACCAAGATAATTTTGAGAGTAAAAGGAGGGTACAAACCAGACAAGGTGCTGAGATAACAGTTATAAACTGGGAGTGTCCCAGGAAAATTTGGATGTATGGTTGTCACCCCAGAGTGGTGACAAACACATAAATAATAGCAACAACAGCTAGTCACATAACAAAATAATATAAAGAAACTGTCATGAAGACATTGCCTGGGAATTCGGAGGAATGATATTTCTTTGAAGGAATCAGAAAGGACTTCATGGAGGAGGAGGAATGATAGGATCTCTGCAGATACAGATAGAAGAGAAAGTCATTCTGGATAGAAGAAACTGTGTGAACAAAGACCAAAGTAGTAAAATGTAGGGTATACCAGGAAAGTGGAGGCAACTAAAATAGCTGATCTGAAGAGATGTCCATAGGAAAGACAGGGAGATGGGCCTGGAGAGGTAAAAATGGAATCATGGTGAAAAGTGTATAGTTAATCCAACAGGCAACAGGAAGTCACTAAGTGTTTTTGAGGGAGACAGGAATAAATCTGTGGAGGGCCCTGAATGTCAGGCAAGACTTAAAGCCAGAGAATCAGATCTTTTACAGAGGGAAGGGTCTTCTACAATAGAACTCGTAAGTGAAAATCTATATTACTCAGCCTGCAAACATGAATGCTATAAGCCAAAATAAATTGTCACAGACATTGATGTCATAAGCTTTTCAAAATCACCTTTATTCTTTCTTGTGAGTGATTCTGTTTCATGTGCTGGGCCAAGTATTACTTCTCCTGTCAATGTTTCATCATAAAAACCTTCACGGCCCTATTTCCTTAAAGTCACTGTCACAGTAACAAAAATGAGAGAGTTAAAATGTTCAGAACTGCCCAAGCTAGAGATGAAAACCAAAAACACAGCATTCGAGCTGAAGGAAAAACAGGTCACTTTGGGGAGGGATGCGATAAGCTTGCGGTCAGGATGCGAAATTACATTTTGAAGGCACAGCTCACTTTAATGCAAGTCCTCCTGCTGCACGCAAAGAAGCCTGAAGCACTCTCACATTTAGTAAGATTAATTATATTATTCCTAAAGTTTATTTATAGCTCTTTACTGGGTTGCATAGAAAATTTCAGGGGGAAATGTTAAAAGGCAGGTTTTCAACTATTTTCAATTTTATTCCAGATATTTGACTAGACAAGAGCACATGCCTCCTAAAAGAATAAGTTATTCTAAAGAAAACTATTCATATCAGATCTTTCCGGAAAAGGTGAACAACACTGGTGAGGCAATCTCATTTCCAGAGGAGAATGGCTCAACAGGAAGCCAGCGTTCTGGTCTCTTAAGACAAAGCCAGCAATATTTGTAAACAGAAACCATGTATTCCCTTTCTATAGAGGGTGTGCCCCACTCTTCAAAACATATTCCCTGGTCATGTAAGGCCATGAATAAATCAGAGAAAGGCCTGAGCTGGAGAAGTAGTTCTTCATTTTTCAGTTCACAAGGGTTTTATATCCACAAAGAACATCCAAGAATACCATCCAGGAAAAAACAAACAGAAGCCAACTTTCAAAGGCTTCCACTGGTCAAAGATGCAATAATTTGAGCTTTCAGAAAGATAACTGCAATTAAATGGAAGCCATTAAAAATGCTTAAGTCCACAAGTTCACGTATGTATATAAACCTTTGGAGGATGAAAGAGAACCAACTTATTATTATGAAACCTGGTCAATAAAAAGAATCAAATATTTATCTTGTCTCTCTGTATGAACTATATCACTGGGTAACCAAAAAGTAAATAAGGGGCTGGGCACAGTGGCTCATGTTTGTAATCCCAGCACTTTTGGAAGTGGGCGGATCACTTGAGGTCAGGAATTCAAGACGAGCCTGGCCAACATGGCAAAACCCCATCTCTACTAAAAATACAAAAATTAGCTGGATGTAGTGGTGCACGCCTGTAATCCCAGCTACTTGGGAGGCCGAGGCATGAGAATCACTTGAACCCAGGAGGTGGAGATTGCAGTGAGCCGGTATCACGCCACTGCACTCCAGCCTGGGAAACAGAATGAGACTCCATCACAAAAAATAATAAATAAATAAACAAACAAATAAATAAAATATAAAGTAGATAAAGGGAAGCAATTCTTTGCATCCCAAGTGATAAATGCAAAAAAAAGTCAACGTGGAATATCATCATCTTAGAAGCCCCAATAACTAAATGAATCTAAGCATTAACCATTGTTAATATTACAAAAAGACAAACAACACAAATGTTATCTGCTTCCTGATGGAAAAACACATCTATAATCTTGCCAAACGAATTGCACCTGAGTTTGATCAAACCTCAAATTCCAGCCACCACGCTGCAAGAAATACAGAGGAACACAATGAAATGTACCATAAGATTGCAATCAGCAAAATCTAGCCTATGAGAAACTCTACAAGTCAGAAGGCTGAGTTCATCCACAGACAAATAATAAGGAAAAAGAAAGGGATGGAGCAGGAATGTACAAATTAAAAGAATGGCATATCAACATTCATTAAACGAGCAGAACTAAGCTATAGTATCTAGGGATGCATAGCTGGGCAACTGATATAAAAGTCCAGGTAATGGTTACTTATGAAGTGAAGGGGGTTATGATGGAGATGGGTCACACAGAAGAGACTTCTAGGGAGGCTGGTGAAGTTCTCTTTCCTGGCCTGAATGGTAGTTACAAATGTGTTTGCCTTATGGTAATTCACTATGTTACATATTTGATTTGCAGTGGGGGTTATATCTGTGCTTTATTTTATAATGATGTAGTTTGATCTAAAAAGAGTAAAGAAAAATATCTCCATCAAACTCCTTGAAAACATGAAAAATCTGATCACTTTCAGAGGTATAACAGGTAAATAAGGCAATAATAATTCCTATTGAAGGAAGGTGAGCAAAAATATATTCAATAAATTGCTATGATCGATATTAGAAAAATGTTAGCTAGGAAGAAATAGAATTTGAGTATGAAAACATGAAAGGAAAGATGTTCATTAATCGTAGAACCCTGTGGCCTCTGATCTCCCTGTGATCCCTGGAGGTGTAGTTCATTTCCCCGTGTACAAAAGGGGATTGTGTCCAAGCCTAGAGTAAGCCCTATGTAAGAATCATGGCTTAGAGTACTAGAGTTTTGGAGCAAAACCAGCCTCTTCTGCTAATTTTCTCTCTCTGAGTAAGAGCTGCTGATTTTTCCCCTTGAAAGTATATTTTCAGGCTCTTGTGAAGACAGAACTCCTGCCCTAGGACACTAGATGACCATATGAGCTTTGCTGCCCACCATAAACTAACAGGTCATCATTTAATCCACCAAACCATAAAATCAGCTAAGTGAAGTCACACTCTGTCACCAAGTGGAAGTGGTATATAAGATGGGTCTGTAGCAAGTCCTGTGGATACAAGTAAGCCATATGATTCGATGGCTCAGATTCCTATGGCCACCTACTCCTGATACATTGCTGCCTCTCTCTCAATCCACACCTATGGCTTCAAAAGGAGTTCCCTGTAACCAGACGATGATAGGGGAAAAAAAGACTCGGTCACGTTTTGCATATGATACTCCATTATACATCAGCAACAGCTAGAAGTAGGCCATTATATATCCACTCAGGGGTGGCCCTGAAAAATAGTAGAGAGAGAAAATCCTCCCAGTTGGTAGAACTTCATAACACATCTGGATATCTGTTTTGTCTAGACTGAAAGATGGCCAGAAGTACAAATCTACACTAACTCATACATAATGGATAATGATTTGGCCAGATGGTCATCGACTTGGAAAGAACAGAATTGAAAATTGCTAAAAAGGAGGACGGAGGAATAGGCAGATGGATGACCTCTTGGAAAAGGCAATGAGTGGGAAATATTTGTATCTCATGTGCATGCTCACAAAAGGACGTCCACTGCAGAGAAGGCTGTCGAAATCAGGGGGACAAGATAACATATTCTGAGGATGTCAGCCAGCCATTTCTTCCCAGCCACCCTAGTAACTTCTCCATAGATTTATCTTCTGAGTGGTCATGACAGTAATCAAAGAGTCTTACGTGTAGGCTCACCACAGTGAATCTGGCTAGCACCATTACTGTGTTCATCCTGCGAACAGCAGGGGCCAGCAATGAGTCCAGGTGGACTATTTAGCCGTGCTATGGTGGGTGAACTACACTGGATTCTTTCCATTATGAAGTGGGCAAAGATTTGTTCTCAGGGAAATCAACATTTCCTCTGGATATGGGTTTGCCTTTTGCAAGTACCACCAATTACATATTTAGAAAATGCCTTATTTACCATTGTGGTACCACTTACGACATCACTTCTTATTAAAGCGCTAATTTCACAACAAAAGAGTGCAGCAATTGACTTGCAGCCACAGAATTCTCTAGTCCTGCCATATACTCCATCATCCAGAAGCAGCTGACCTGGTAGAATGATGGAATCACCTACTGAAGGCTCAATTGTCACTAACTGGGAGGTAACCTCTTGAAAGTTGATGGCACTATATCTTACAGGATGAAGTACATGCTTTGAATCAACAACCCTTAGAGAGTGGTATTCCTCCCGTATCTATAATACATGGGTTGGAGAATCAAAAATTAAAATGGGAGAGTCTATTCTAACTATTATGCCTAATACGCTAGTCACAAAAATGTTGCTACCTGTGCCTAAGATTTTGGGCTCTGCTCGTTTAAAGTTATTCATTTCCCAGAAAAGAAAAGCCAGCTGCAGAAACCAGAATGGTTCCACTGAACTAGAATTTGAGATTACCACTTGGTCATTCAGACTCCTTAAGCCATTATACAAACAAAAATTGTTCTACTGTGCTAACTGGGGTCCCAATTACTAAGCTAAAATAAGATTGTTGCTGGATAATGGGGGCATTAAGAAAGATGTCTGTAATCCAGAGGATTCTCTGTGGTGCCTTTTTACTTCCATGTCCAGTAGTAAAGTTAATAGAAGATTTCAATACACCAACAAAGGAGGGATGACTAAGGACACAGACTTTTCAGGAGTAAAGATTTGCATCAGCCCTTCAGAAAAAGAATCCTCACCAACCAAGGGGTTAAAGAGAAAAGCACATGGGAGTTGATAAGGAAAGAAAGAAGACATATAGATATATAAAAATGTAAATCCTACATCTTTCTTTCTTTCTTGCTGTCTCTCTCCTCCCTCTAAATACACACACACACACACACACACACACACACACACAGAGCTTTGTGATCAGTTACAGAAGTGAGAACTATAGCAACTATGTATATTTTCTTCCTTGTACATATTTGTGTATAGAACTCACTTTCCCCTTTTTCCTTTCCCCAAGTGTGTCTGTTATACAAGGAGTGTGTCATATAAGTTAACTACAAACTAGGTGGTTAACTTTACAATTTAGTCTTGTAAGTTACATGATAAATGGGATTTTGATTAACCTGTAAGGGGAATTAACATCATCAACATATAAATGTAAATGCACTGACTAATGGCACTTCGTATCCCCCTTATCAGGGAACTAGTGAGCACGCCTTCATTTGTACAAAGGATAATTGCATCAACAGAAGCATTACAATGTTGCTGTTGCTGCTTTGTCAAGTTTATATATGGGTGGAGGGCTGTGTATAGATGAAAAGGAGACAAAGGGGTGGACTGTGCCTAACAGTGTATTGCCAACCCAAATTCGCATTCATCCTTATACCTTCCACTATACTGATGGGGAAAGAAAGTAGCACGCCACATTTCTCAGACTAACTCACCAATTGGCTTCTTATTGGGCTTTGTCATGGGAGCACTAGCAGGATATTGTAAGACCGGAAGAAGGGAGGAGTGTTTTTGTTTCTTTGGGCTTCTGGCAGTGCCTTCAATGGCAGTGGCAGTGATGACATCATGGTTGGCTAGTGTGGGCTTCTGGGCTGCTGCTCAGCATCTTTGGTTTAATAGCATGGACCGTGAGACAACTGAAAGCAGGGACTGTCTTAAACTTATGTGTCCCTGACAGTGCTTGGCCTAGGGCTAACCTCACAGTAGGCACACTTATAAGTGTATAGTAGTGTTCATTGTATTCACCTTGTTGTGTAATGAACCTCTAGGACTTCTTCATCTTGCAAATCTGAAAGTCTATACCCAATAAACAATAACATTCCTTTTCCCCCTGCCCTTAGCCTCGGTAACCACCATCCTATTTTCTATTTCTATGAATTTCACTACTTTAGATAAGTACACACATGGTTTTTAAAATCTTACGTAAGTGTAGAATCTCTAAGAGTTGCAAACGATACTAGAAGTAACCTAGTGCAAGGTCTCACCCAGTGCATGGGCCCCACCTTTTTCATCTTAAATTCAGTAACGTACTTTTTGATCACCTGGTCTCTGCTGGAAGAATCTCAGTGACTGCTTCAAAAAGGTGAGCCATGCTATGGGGGGACTCTTCCTGTAATAACAAAGTTCTTCCTCATATTTACCCAAAATGGTGACCTTTTACCCATTGATAGCGGTCTATTTTCTAGAACAGAACACATTCCCTCCCTCTTCCAAAGTTTAAATGTTTTTATGTTATTTTAAAAATATATTTGTATCACACTTGCTTTAGCCTGCCATGAGACAATGATTCACATGAAGAAAATCAGAAAACACAAAGAATATCAACTTCTGTTGAGATCCAACACTCAGTAACAGTGCACTGTGTAGCCAGAGGTCTCCATAGTCCAGAGAAAGGCAACAGAATCCAGGAACTAATTAAAAGAGTGAATCAGCGTTTGTTCCTGAGGCCCTCTGCTTGACTAGGCTTTTAAAAATAAATATTCTTCCACATGTCCATGAGATTACTGACAGTTTCTCATTAGGTAACTACTTATCTCTTTAATGAACCAAAAGATTCTCTCCCAGGTAGTCACAATATTTACCACAATTGCAAAGATAAAAATTTTCAGTAATAGAATTTCATTCGCAAAAGACTCCTCATTCAAAATGATTTCTGAAGTTGCAGAGGCAGGACATGGTCATGTTCTTGCACCATTTCTAGTGACATTCATGGCAACCCTTTCCCCAACTAATTGCACATGTTACTTATATCACAAAATCATATTATTGCTATAGAAACATAGCCTAATAATAATAATAATAAACAGTTTGAAGAACACAGAGACTATGACAAAATATCTCTAGTAGAAGATCAGAAGCTGGTCAGGAATGGTGGCTCATACCTGTAATCCCAGTGCTTTGGGAGGCTAAGGTAGGAAGACTGCTTGAGGCCAGGAGTTCAAAACCAGCCTGGTCAACATAGCAAGGCCCATCTCTACAAAAAAAAAAAAAAAAAAAAATTAATTAAATTAAATTAGCCAGGTGTAATCATGCCCACCTGTAGTCCCAGCTACTCAGGGGGCTGAGGCAGGAGGATCACTGAGCCCAGGAGTTTGAGGCTGCAGAGTACAGTGTCCTGAGATCTAACCACTGCACTCCAGCCTGGGTGACAGAAAAAAAAAAAAAAAAATATATATACACACACACACACACACACACACACACACACACATAACCTTATATATATATATATATATATATATATATATATATAACACTATGTATTTTTTCACTTAAAAGAGAAAAGTAAAAATAAATAAAGTTCAGGAAGCAATAATTTATAAAGAATAAATGTAAATTGCTAAACATATGGAAAAATATACATCTAGCTTACAATCAAAGAAATGCCAATCAAAATAACATAAGAGGCCAGGCATGGTGGCTCACGCCTGTAATCCCAGCACTTTGGGAGGCCTAGGCGGGAGGACCGACCACCTGAGGTCAGGAGTTTGAGACCAGCTTGGCTAACATGGTGAAACCCCATTTCTTCTAAAAATACAAAAATTAGCTGGGCGTGGTGGTGCATGCCTGTAATCCCAACTACTCAGGAGGCTGGGGCAAGAGAATCCCTTAAATCCTGGAGGCAGAGGCAGCAGTGAGCTGAGGTCATGCCACTGCACTCCAGCCTGAGTGATGGAGTGAGACTCTATCTCAAAAAAACAACAACAAATATCAAATATAAGATACTACCATTGCCTTGACACATGAGGATAAGGGGAAGCACACACTCAATACTGCAGGTGGAAGTGCCAATTGGTCAACTTTTTATAAGATTAATTTGCCAAAAAAGTAACAGAAATCTGAAAAATATTAATATATTTTGATCAAGAAGCTTTATTTCCTGTAACGTAAAGAAAAAAATTATTAATCAACACACAAAAAAGCATGTGTAAGGGTTTTATAATCTGTAGTAATAAAAATTGGGAACACCTAAATATCAAACAATGGATAAGTTAAATAAATTGGAGCTCCCTCAGAAGATGGACTTGTACATAACCATTAACAAAAGCAAGCAGTTATATGGCAATGTTAAAAGGCAGGCTCTATTTTAAGCAATTTATAAATATATTAACTCATTTAATCTTTACTATAATTCTATGAGATAAGTACTATTATTGTCCCTATTTTACAGAGATAAAAGAAAGGTATAGAAAGTTAAGTAACTTGCCCACAGCCAGGAAATCAAATAGTGTTAAGCCAGTATTCATTCAAATTCAGGCAATCTGGCCCCAGATTCCATGCTCTTAACCAACATACAATTATACTATAGAAGAATATTTAAGAACATGTTAAAAATCTCAAAATATACCTGTAAAATGTTTTTAAATGAAGCTACCAAATTGTAGTTTGTAGATATTGTATACATTTGGTATGTGTATAGATAGATGTAATATACATATCATACATGTATTATATATGTCAAACTAACAGGAGCTATCTCCTACAGATATAAATATAAATAGCAGGAGCTATCTCTAGGTGTTGAGATTAAGGGCATTTTTACTTTCTCCTTTCTTCTAATTTTCCAGTGTTATTTTTCACAACTAACATATATTACACTTACAATAACAAATACACAAAAGTTCTTGGTACCAACTCAAGTATTCCTAATAGGCCACTGCCTTCAGCCTAGAACTTGAGAGGACCCAGTTCTTAGCATGACCATCTGGGAACACACTGAAGCACTTCATTTTGGTATACCTCCTTTATTACCATGAGATGTTGGGTTTGCTTTCATGAAGAAAACAAAAGAGTAAACAATCCTGGACCTGAACTGGTAGCACTTTATCAATAAAAACATTTCACATCAATAAAAGATTTTTATTATTTCAATATCAGAGGTTTCAAAGAGCCCACCATGTATCCAAATAAGGTGTCTTTACTTCTCCCCTTTCACTCATAAGTTATCTCAGTTTATCAGTTTGCAGGAATTGAAGCTTCACACACAAAATTCCAGTCTGGGAAGAAGAGTGCTGCTTATCCACAGGGCCTTATGCCACGTGACTCATTGGGATTTCCAGACGGCCTTTGCCTTACTGTACCAAATTGACCCTGGAGCTCCTAATGGTAATTCCCAACTGAATCGATTTTGAGATTTACATTGCCCCTGAGAAAAGGACAAGTGAGATGTGACAGAAATTAAACCAGCACCTTCCCACACAGACTCTGCCCACGCCACGAGGAAAGAAAACAATTGCTGACGGGTCAGCAAGACAGAGGCAATAATTATATTCTCTCAAAGAATAATCCTTGCTCCGGATAAGACATGTTCATCACACAATGCTCTGCATGGGGCTTGCGGAGTCTAAGAAACACAGTGAGCCTGTAAGCCAGCAAGGATGCTGCATCAACTTTCATCAGGATCAAGTCCAGGAATCGCTTTGGCAATTTACACCACCTGGCATTTGGTGGCCTTGATTATTCCCATAGCAGCAAAGCCCCTAGAAGCCCTAAGTGGCAGGGCTCCAGTTTCTACAGCATTCACCAGAATAGCATATGAATACATTTCAGTGGCACATCCATATTCATTAGTAACCCATTCCACAATTTTCCCACAACTCACTTTAGCCATGTGGCTGAAACCCCCGGGAGCTTCAAAACCACAACGATCAGTGGGCAGAATTCTAGAATGGCCCTCCAGGGTACACATCTCGTATCATCCCTTCCCCTTGAGTGTGGGTGGACTCTGTAAGAATGATAGGATGGTCACTTCCTCAATTAGGTTAAATTATACGGCAAATGGTGATGATCTAGTCACTCCATACTAGCCAACTAGAGAGGGATCAGAAGTCAGAGAGACACACTCCTGCTGTCCTCAAAAAAAGCAAACGTGTTGCAACCTGCCTATGGGGGCTACTTGGCAAGGAATCACAGGAGCCCTCTAAAAGCTAAGCAAGGCCCCAGCCAATAGCGAGCAAGAAAACAGGGACTTCAGGCCTACAACTGCAAGGAAATGAATTCTGCCAACACAAAGAGGAACCTGAGCCTTGATGAGAATTCACAGGCCCTGCTACCTCCTTGATTTCTGCCTGGTGAGACTCTCAGTACAGGACCTAGCTAGCCTGTGCTAGGTCCTCTGTGCCCGGACTCCTGACTCTGGGACCTCTGAGATAATAAATGTATGTTGTTTAAGCCAAAGCCCCTAAATTGTGGTAATTTTCTTACACAGCCATAGAAAAGGAATATAATGATGATTGTTAGAATATGGGTTGCTGATGTTCCTTATCACACTTGCACTGTCTTCAGAAAAGAAATAACACAGTTTAGAGGGAAGACATTTGTATCTATACCATTCACCCCAAGGAGTCTAAAAGAGAGCAATCACTGACATTTGTCTCACAGTTTGGAGTTTATTTAACTTTCATATACAATCTCATCTGAATTTTACATCACTAATATGATAGAGCTTGGGAAGTAGTGAATAGGAACTAAGATTCTGGAGTCAGACTGCCTGGGACTGGCTCCCTATTCTGCCACTTACTAGATGAGCTCAGTCCAGTTCCTGGACCTCTCTGTGCCTCAGTTTACTCACCTGTAAAACAGGTGCTATGATTTGAATGTTCATCCCCTCTAAACCTCATGTCAAAATGAAATCCCTAGTGTGGTAATGTTGAGAGTTGGGGCCTAGTGGGAAGTGTTTGGAAAGGGGGTAGATCCCTCATGAATAGGTTAGTGCTCTCCCTCAGGTTGAGTTCTTACTCAGTTCCCACGTGAGCGGCAACCTACCTACCCCCAAACACTTCCTCTCCCCACATGTGATATCTGTACATGCCTGATCCCCTTCACTTTCCACCATGAGTCTAAACAGCCTGAGACTCTCTCCAGATGCCCAATCTTGAACTTTCCAGCCATCAGAATTGTGAGCCAAATAAACCATTTTTCTCAGGTATCCCTTTACAGCACACAAAAGGAACTAAGACAACAGGGATGCAATAACATGTACTTCCTAGGGGTTTGTGAGCATTGAATGAGTTTACATAAAGACTAGCTTATAGTAAGGATTGGATACACATTTATTGCTATTTTTATCAATTACATTATCTAAACAGACTAGCAAAGCAAAATTGGCTTTGTTCACTTCTTATTGTAACATGCTACTACAATTGAAATCTAAGGTTTGAGACCAGCCTGGCCAACATGGTGAAATCTCATCTCTACTAAAAACACAAAAAATAGCCAAGCATGATGGTGCATGCCTGTAATCCCAGCTACTTGGAAGGCTGAGGCAGAAGAATCACTTGAAACCAGGAAGTGAAGGTTGCTGTGAGCCAACATCGCACCACGGCACTCCAGCCTGGGTGACAGAGTGAGACTCCGTCTCAAATAAAAAAAAAAACAGACAGACAGAAAGAAAGAAATCTAAGGTTTCAACAGATACTGCAATAAAGAGTTTGTGTATCAACCTAGAGATAGGTAACCTGTAGCTGGGGAAGAACGCCCACCCAGCCTGTAGCTGTTATCCTGATTAGAATGGGGGAAAACAGGCAAGAATGAATGAGCTTGCTGCATACTCCAGAAAGGATTGTGGCCTGAGTAGGAGTATGGTTGCTTCCTTTTGTCCAACAGGATTCTGGGTTTGAGATGAGGACACAGACCCAAGTGGGTTCCTACCACTATGATCAGCATTACATAGCCTCCATCCCAGTCTAGAGCGCAAACAGGCATCCGTCTTCAGAACAGAGCCAGACTCATAACATGACACTTTCCAGTCAAAGATTACACCACCAAGCCAATGGGAAGCTCCCTATGCCAGGGCTGCTGTGGTCTGAAGGAGGAGTTTAGGTTTCTGGGCGCTGATGTGGTTATACCCTGTAAAAGTTTAAGGGGTGGTTACAGGCATATTTTCCCAGGGTAGTTTTCTGTCGCATTAAAGTATCATGGGCCAAAAGACCTTCTCAGTCATCTCTCACCTATTCTGCTAATTTCTCAATTCAGGTTTTAAAGAACAACTCTTATTGGTAGGGGAAAAAAGCGTATCTGAGTAAATATCTACTTATCTCCTTTCTTTTATTATCTGCACTCTTTTGTCTCTATTCTTCACCTTTGCAGCCTTTGTGCCACATAGTGACACACACCCAATGTCTCCTTTCTATCTTGTCAAGTATTTCCAAAAGTCACTCCTCCTCAACAACAACAAATCATTGATAAAAGGAAAGGAAAGTTACAACTAAAAACACTTGACCTTATCTCCCAATAACTCAAAGGCATGTTGGTTTGTTTCAGAGAGTTTACCTTAATTCGCACTGGAAGATGTACTAGAAGATCCAAGAAGTAAAGCCCAAATGCCTGCAGGATGTGTGCAGTTAGCATGCAGGAATTGCGGGATCTAAGGTGAACCAGAGGAGCTGAGATGACCTGCCTTTTAAAACTCTGTGCAGACCTAACAGAAGGGCCCAACACAACCCCCACAGTGAACCACAGATGACTGGGGCCACTCACTTGTAATGGCCAAAGGCCTAGAGAGTAGCAGGCTCTTTCAAAGCCAGTTTGATACAGGGAATGCAGACACTGAACAAAGGCAAGAGGAGCTAAAGAGAAAGTCAAAGCAATCAGAACTGCTTTCTGAAAATTGCCATCCTAGTTGATTTTTGAGCTCAGAATTCTCCACTTGGCCTGTTCCAGTCCAAAAGGGAAGCTGGAAACCACACAGGCAGTCTGAATGCAAAGGCAACAATCAAGAGGAAATGCCTCAGCCGCTAGCACTCAATTAATGATCTTGGATATTTTGGTCAAAGAAAAATGTTTTCTCTTTTTAACCAAAAAAATCAAATCACCTACTATTATAGGATGGGTTTTAAACCATTTGGTGGCAAGCTCTACCCATCAGAGCATTACCTATTGGGTAGACAGTTTTTAAAATAGGCTTTTCCCCAAGGAAGAATTCCCTGCTAAAATCCCTGGAGAGCAAATGTTGCCCTAGCAAAGCTTGGTCTAGGCCTAACAGTACACACAGTCCTCAAAGAGTTTGGTATACTTGTTATTTGTATAACAGGATGCCAAAATGGGAAATTTTTATATCTCAGTTTGGAGATTAATAGACTCCAAGGCAGAATTTCAAAGTTAATGAACAAGAACCAGTTAGAAGACAGAGACCTCTCACCCACAACAAGAATATCAAAGTCAGAGACAAGAGAAAATCTACTGAGAAAAGAATTTGTGAGAAGGATTTCTTTGGAGAGAGCTGTACTTTAACCCTTGGGAAAGGGTTAGAGAGAGTCTATTCTCACTTCAAGCCTGAAGAAGGGGAATTCAATGGGACCACTCAGAGAGCTTTACATGGGGCTCCTACAATTTGGAAGGTGGATGCAGATCCTAAAGCAGGTGATACCCTGCGCTTGCTGACATGAGCTCAAGGAGAGGTAGCTGTGTTGGTATCCAAGTTTCTGAGTGCAGAGGATGCCTGGATGTGTCCTACAGACCAGAAGTGAGCCACTAATGAGAGAGCTGGTGTGAGGTCACATTAGGTTATGTCTTGTCGGGTATCCCGGACATTTTATGAGACCCCAACTAATGAAAGCTGGAGGTGACTACCAACCAGACTCCTTGAAGTGAAGAAGGAATCAATGAAGAGTCAGAGGAGAGAGGGCACATTATCTGCATCACAGAAGCTAGAGATGAAAACAACCCAGTGATCAGGGTGGCAAAGGGTAAGGGCAGAAAGCAGGGGGTTGGGAGATGTTAGGGGGTGGGTAGTCTCTGAAAAATCCACAGAAACATCCAGAAGGAAAAATGTTAGCCTTACATGCGCCTGCCAGGCCCCAGAGAGTTCAAGGCTATCTAAAAACAGTGACACCAAGTCAAAACTTCTGGCTCCTCTTATCTTTCCATTCCAATGTGGAAGAGCCAGATGCAGTCCAGTCGTGTAGGTAAAAGGAAGAGAAGAACATGAAGAAAGTAGCCAACATACCACTCCAGCCAAAACAGCTTAAGATAAATTGAGATTTATCTTCAAGCTGCTCTGTCAATGCATTAAGACCAAAGTATAACCTCACCTCTCACACAAGGAGGTCATTTGGTCACATGAGCTTATTCATATTTGAACTTCACCTAATGGTTAAGAGCAGTTAACTGTATTTCCCAATTCGTGTAGAGCTCATGTGTGTTCTTCACCCATTTCCATTTGAGGATGATAATTTATTAAAGTTTAAGCTTTGGAAACTCTTCTTTAGCATGAAAGAGATCTGAGTTTTCAAAATTTGTTTAGCTTTTTGTTTTGTTTCGTTTTTGATGTTCTTCCTGCTGCCTTCTGTAATTGTTTCCATAGAGTTGATGGCTATCTTGCCCTTAACACAGCAAGCATCTGTATTCTTGACTAAACATTAACAGACTAACATTAATAGGTTGAAAATCTGGATGCAAGCAAAATGCTGTAAAATAAAGGCTGTGGATTTGGGGGCATGGAGAAGGAAAGGTCAAAAGAATTGAGACTATTAAGGAGTGAACTAGAATGGGACTTGAAGTATAAAAGGTAAAATGTTAGGTGGTTAGTTAGGAGCTGTTCATCTCCGTTACAAACAGGATAAGAAAAAGAGGAAGAAGAGGAAGAAGAAGAAGGAGGAGGAGGAGGAGGAGGAGAAGGAGGAGGAGGGAGGAGGGGTGGGGGAAGGGGAGGGGTAGGGGAGGGGGGAGGGGGAGGGGGTGGGGAAGGGGGGAGGGGGAGGGGAAGCAGCAGCAGAAGCAGCAGCATTAGCTGTATGTGTTGTTTTAAGTCACGCTGGCGTTAGGGGGCTTGGAAGGAGAAAATTACACCACTGCTCATTTTCTTTGCTTCCCTCTCCCTACCTGAAGTAAAAGCCAAGCCAGAAAGAAGATAGCCTAAGTCCTGGGACAAGGACTCTGGTTACATTCTTACTAGGAAGAAAAATAATTTGAGCATTTGTTCAAAGACTCTAGTTTGCCTCAAATTCTTGAAATTCAAATGGTATCAGAACTCTGAGCACCAACACATGAAATTTTAACATATGTTCACTTACTTGCAGCCAGTGATGACCTTCATTTTAAGCAGAATATGTTAAAACAACACTTGAAACATTACTACATGGATTATTTTTAAAAAGTTCTTTTTTGAGAATTTAAGTCTGATAAATTTAAGCCTAACAAAGACTGGAAGAAACAGAAGAGGAATTCGGAAAGATAATTGGAGATGCTGTAAAGTTATTATTTATGAATAAGCAAATAAAAATAGTTAATCCTTGCTAGGGAATGTGAGGACGCACCGAAATGGGTTTAGGAAGAGAGGCACATTTGGGAAACTGCTTCTCTGGGCTGAGGGAAACCTTAGCATAACTTCTACAGGCATGAGAAGGATGAGGCCATATTTCATTCCACAAATGGAGTAAGCAGGCAAGAAGAGAGATGGTATGACACTATTGAGTGGACATTTCTGCAAGCTAGGAAGCACTTCCATGGAGAGTCAGAAGGGATTCAGAGAGGTGTCCAAAGACTTGAGGGGGAAACTTGAAGAACTCCTTTAACATTTCGGGATGATCTTGTTTGTGCCACAGTTAAGAGCATATAGCTAAGAGCATAGCTCAGGAGCAGGTCTACATGAGATGAATTCCATGGTAGCTGTGTGCACTTGGGCAAGTTACTGGTCCTCTCCGGGCTTCAGTTTGGACACCAGTAGAACAGGGATGCTAGCAGGACCACTAGGTGGAGTCCCGTGAGGATTCAATGCATTAGTACATGGGAAGTACACAGTAGGTGCATTTAAGTGCACTAGCCCCTGACTGGACAATAGCTCTACAAAAAAAGAATAAAGGAAATCAAGAAGAAAATCAAGACTAAAAAGGTTAACAACTGCTCAACATCACACTCAAAGCTAAACGTCTATTTCTAAACCCAGGGCTTTCTACAGTAATGCACCGCTGCCATGAGACTTCTGCCATGGGGCCCATAACAAGAAGGAATCAAGTTTAGCTTCATTTCTTCTTGCCATGCTCTATGACAGTGTCAGTAAGCAGTGATCAAGCAGTTGAGAACTGCCTTGTTCTACAGGGTCTTAAAGTATAACTAGTCCATTAACCCTAGAGGCAGAGTCAGTTCAAGTCACATCTCAACTCCTACCGGCTGTGTGACCTTGGGAACTGCACTTTAACCTCACTGAAATGCACATAGCTCACAAATAGACTGGCAATGTTATGCGCCTACCATACCGGCTGCTTATGAAAATGAAATTAGAAAACCCTTACATATTATTCTTTACTACATAACTGAATTATATAAAGCATTTTCCAAATAAAAAAAAAATTTGTGTTTAAAAAAAGAAAAAAGTACTGGTTTATGGTAAACAGTCAAACTGTAGCTGTTTTTGTCATCATCGTCATTATCATCACCAACACAGGGTTCAACTAACCAATTGGTACTCGAATTTCCTCTATATCAGTAGCTTTTAAACATTTTTTTACAACAATCCATGGAATAAAAAAATTCATTGTGACTCTGTATGCCCTTACATATATATTTAAAGCAGACATTTTATAACACAATATTTTCCCTTGATACATGCAATGTATTTTCCATTCTATTCACTCCATTTCATTTTTTAAATGTTGGTCATGACCCACTAAACTGATTCCATAATCACTAATTGGTTACCACCCACCATTTAAACAATGCCATGTTGCATCGTTTCTGCCAACCATTTCTAAAATCTCAAAGACAAAGTTCACCAATGTTTATTGAACCCATAACGCGGTAATCACTGAACTAGAATCTAAATGTTAAGATAACTTTCCAATTAGATAATACATTCCCCAAAATAATTTAGCATGTGATAAAAATTATTACATGTACATTGTAAATAAGCAACAGTTGTTCATTTTGCTTTTACAGATGACAGTTTACTGTTCACCAATTACATTAACGTAATTCATTGTTGGCTGGATGTACCCTGAAATTGCACCAAATATCTATAAACTCCCCTTCACCAGTTGAGAGCAATATATAATAAACTCTCCCAGGTCCTTGCGCTAATGCTTGGTCCCTGATAAATACTCAATAAATGGCACCTTTTATTGTAATTTTCTTTCACCAGGATCGTTAGCATGTTCTATTACAAATGCTCTAGGTCTGCAGTAATAAAGTAGCTGCAGGGCCCATGTGACTATTTAAATTTAAATTAATTCAGATAAAACAAAGCTGAAATTTCAGTTTCTCAGTTGCTTTAGCCACATTTCAAGGGCTCAATACCACACACGGGTACTGGCTACCGTACCAGGCCAGGGCATCTAGGGGTTCCAGGGTCCCCCTAGAAAAAAACTCAGTCTGTTGCCAAGATGATGCCAGGTTTTCCTTTCCTTTACTGTATCTCACGATTCCATATATGTTTAAGCTTCTCTGGCAGAATCAGACATTCACGCTCATGTATGTACTCTCCATGCATATTCTTAGACCACTTTTACAAATTGGAAAAGCAATAGCAATGCATTGTAATTTTTCTTTCTCCCAATTAATTTTACCAGCTAGATAAACATCTAATCTTCTAGTCATTTTTTTATTATTATAGGTTTATTTTAATTCATCTCACAATTAGTATTTTTATTTTTATTTTTATTTTTAAGATGGGGTCTCGCTCTGTCACCCAGGCTGAAGTGCAGTGGTGAGATCTCAGCTTACTGCAACCTCCGCCTCCCAGGCTCAAGTGATCCTCCCGCCTCAGTCTCTCAAGTAGCTGGGACTACAGGTGTGCTCCACCATGCCCAGCTAATTTTTGTATTTTTTGTAGAGATGGGGTTTGCCATGCAACTCAAGCAATCTGCCCATCTCAGCCTCCCAAAGTACTGGGATTACAGGCGTGAGCCACCATGCCTGGCTCACAGTAAGTTTTTTTCCCTTTTTTTTTTTTTTTTTTAACTTTTATTTTAGGTTCGGGGGGTACATACGAAGGTTTGTTACATAGTTGTTACAAAAATAAACTCATGTCCTGAGGGTTTGTTGTACACGTTATTTCATCACCCAGGTGTTAAGCCCAGTACCCAACAGTTACCTTTTCTGCTCCTCTCCCTCCTCCCATCCTCCACCCTCAAATAGAATCCAGTGTCTGTTGCTTCCTTCTTTGTGTTCATAGGTTCTTATCTTTTAGCTTCCACTTGTAAGTGAGAACATGTAGTATTTGGTTTTCTGTTCCTGCATTAGTTTGCTAAGAATAATAGTAGCATTGGTGTTCCTGCAAAAGACATGATTTCATTCTTTTTTATGGCTGCATAGTATTCCATGGTGTATACGTACTGCATTTTCTTTATCCAATCTGTCATTGATGGGCATTTAGGTTGATTTCATCTTCATTGCAGCACTATTCATAATAGCACAATAAGTATTTTTAAATGTTATAGAGGTGATATCTGACATGATATTAGTTCATTAATTAGCTGATATTTGAAAGACACTCTTGGCTTATGAATTTCCAATGCCGTTGATATACTCTAGAGCAGCACTGTCCATGAAAGCTTCCTGTGATGATGAAAAGATTCTATGTTTTCACTGCCTGGTATGGTAGCCACTAGCCATGTGTGGTATTGAGCCCTTGAAATGTGGCTAAAGCAACTGAGAAACTGAAATTTAATCTTTGTTTTATCCTAGTTAATTTAAATTTAAATAGTCACATGGGCCCTGCAGCTACTTTATTACTATAGACCTAGAGCATTTATAATAGAACATGCTACCGATCCTGGTGAAAGAAAATTACAATAAAAGGTGCCATTTATTGAGCATTTATCAGGGATCAAGCATTAGCCCAAGCCTTTTTTATACACTTTATGTAATTTACTTCTTCTGACAATCTTACCCAGTAGGTACTATTATTATTCTTCCCATTTTTTTCAGGAAAAAATCTGTAATACAGGACCCCTCCAGTTCTAAAACCAAATGTCTCTGTGATTTAAATAAAAGGGTTGAGATCAAGAGGTTTGGAGAACCTCTGCCCACTTGAGGACATGATACTATTTTTACATTTACTTAAGAGTTATTCTTACCAGCTTTTGAGAGGGTTTGAAGGGGCTCATAGACTAGATTGTGCTTAAGACATTTAAGGATCATAAAGAATAGAGATCACTTAGGGAAAAAAATGATAGAAGAAAGGTCTCTAAGCACCAAATTTCTGAGTTAGAAGATTGATTAAAGCTTTCCACCTAAGGCAAAAAATAAAAATATAATTAATTAACTAAAGACTAAAAATATTGGGGCTTTAAGTTATACACAGCATCTGTTGTTATTTATTTCTTGACCAAGATATCAATCAAATTGGTGTGCAGGCTTCACCAAAGATACAGGATTGCTCAAGTAATTCCTGTCTCTCTCTTCCTCCACAAAAGCAGGCAATATTGCAGGAAAATATAACTCAGTAAAGGCAATTCTCTGAGAAGTTCTATTAGCCCAAGACTCACCTTTTGAGAGCATATTAGTGTCCCTTTGTTTATCCAGCACTAACTCAGATGTGGCTTCCCTGACGGGTCCCTGGGGAATGGTCTCTTGTGTGTACTGTTGCTGCTGACCACTCAGAGACTCTTTCTCTGGACTGGAAGCGGGGTTCACAGCCTTCTTCACCAGCAGAACAGGAGAAGAGTAAATAACACAAGTGGCCACTTGGCTATGAGCAGACTATTTCAGCCAACATGGGAAATATCTATAGGGGAGAACTGCATGTCTTCATTTACCTGCAGTTGAGCTGAATTGCTGTGTGTACATGACATGTATATGTGTGTATGTCAGAGGTTTCATTAAATGTTTTGAATTTGCTTGTGGGTTTTGCCTCCTTATGTACTTCCTTCTATTTGAAGAAGAGAAATAAGCGCCAAAAAATACGTGCACACACTTCTACTTTGAAACAATGACTTCTATGGGGACTCTGTAAGGAGAGGTGCCTTGTTTTAACCAGCTCAAACAGAACTAAAGACTTAGTTGCCTCTTACCCTTCAGTACACAGCTGCCTCTAACTCAACTTTTCCTTACTACTTTCCTTAAACTGGTGGTGATGGAAGAGTTAGGATAAGGAGTACAAAGCCTGTAACAGCCTTAATGCTCCTCCAATTCCATTGGAAGAGAAAAGTAAAAGTTTATAATTTGTCTGCTTATCATATGTGAGGCACTTGATGTATCTTAATTTAATCCTCACAGATCTATTAATGGTAGGTTTGGCCTTTTCCTCCATTTTAGAGATGAAAAACACGGAGGTAAATCACTCAGGATCTGACAGCCAGTAGCCATCTATATCCATAGTTCCGCATCTGCAGTTTCAACCAACATGTGAAAAAATAAACAGTCTTAAGGGACATGAAATCCGAGGATGCAGAGTGAAAGAGGCAACTTTCCACATGCACAGATTCCAAAGGGCCAACCGCATGGATCCAATCCCCCATGGGTACCGAGGGACAATGGCATGCATTTAAGTTTCCTCTATGTCTTTTCATGGCTTGATAGCTCACTTCCTTTTATCGCTGGAAAAAATATTCCATTGTATGATGTATCATCGGTTATTCATTCATCTACTGAAGGATATCTTGGTTGCTTCCAAGTTTTGGCAGGTATAAGCAAAGTTGCTGTAAACATTCACGAACAGGTGTTTTAATATACTTCAGTTTTCGATTCATTTGGGCAAATACCAAGAAATATAATCGCTAGATTAAATGGTTTGAGTATATTTAGTTTTGTAAGTAAGAAACAAGCATCCTGTCTTCCAAAGTGGCTGTACTATTTTGCATTCCCACCAGAAATGAATGAGAGTTCATGTTGTTCCACATCCTCACCAGCATTTGGTTGGTGTCCGCGTACTGAATTGTAGATGTGTAGTGGTATCTCATTGCTGTTTTAATCTACAGTCCGTAATGAGAGATTATGCTAACCATCTTTCCATGGTTGCCATCTATATATCTTCTTTGGTGAGGTATCTTTTCAGACCTTTTGCCCATTTTTTAAAAACTGAGCTGTTTTCTTATCGTTGAGTTCTAAAAATTCTTTGTAGATTTTGGATGTGAGTCCTTGATCAAATAAGTGTTTTTCAAAGATTTCTCCACGTCTATAACTTGTCTTTTCATTCTCTTAATAATCTCATTTTTGAGTAAAACAATCAGGACATAGTCATATATTTATTTTGGAATATTTTAAATGAACAGAGTTAATGTTATGTAATTGATACTGCAAGGTGAAATACTAAAAAGTGAAATAACTACCCATTATGCAAGGTTTTTATTGATTCTATGTATTAAATAGTGATATTACTTCAATAATATGTTATAGGACCTCTCAGGGGAAGACAGAAATGCAGCACTTCCAATTTTTTTAGGGTCTCATTTTATTAAAAACACTAAAAAGATGACAAAAATTATACTACATTTATATTTTTAATATAGTATATACTTTATATATCATACATTATACATTTGCATATATAATCTATTCTATCAATTATGTTTGTATATATAGCATATACTATATATTTTTGTAAATATAATTTTATAGATGCTATATATACCAAAATATATAGTATATGCTATATATACAACGTATATACAAAGTAATTTTTATATAAAATCACCCAAAAAATGTCACACGTGTTTATATACTCTCATTTGGAAGAAATGTCCAAAGCCTGAATGTGAGGTCCAAGCCAACTCTCTCTGCCCTGTCTCTCAACCCCCAAAAGTGTCCTTTCTTCCCAGTCTTGTTTTGACCTGCTTGTAAATTTCAGTTAGCCTGATTGATTTTCTGGAGCCAGGTGCTAGGTTTGGATCCTGTCTCTACTCCTAGCACCAGTGTGACCCTAAGCAAGTTGTTTAACCTCTTAGTGCCTGAAGTTCTATTTACAAAATGCAGCTAGTAACTCCTGCCTGGAGTGCAATGGTGAGGATCAATGAGCTAATGTGTGGAAAGGACATGGATAGGTCTCAGTACATGGTACTTATGAGAGCTCAGTGTGGCTGGACCACAGTAGCCTTTGCCCTCCCCAAAGCAATTCTCACAGTTTCTAATCTTGTCAATTTACCTAGTCATCTCAATTGTTCTTAAAAACGTTTACTCATTTTTTTCATTGTTATAAAAATACAAAACTGCCTTTTCTGCACAATCATTCTTTCTTTTGTCAACTGGTTTATAAAAGGTGAACGGATGAATCTCAAACTCATTTACATGGATGCATCTTAAATGCATTCTGCTAATTCAACTGCTGCTGCTTTTCCAGTGTTGCAGGGCTGACATTTGGGTTATTCAGCAGCACTGTACTTTGAAGGGCAATAGCTTTGAGCCCTTTCAGCTCATGACTAAGCTATCAGAACACAGAAGTCCAAAATCATAGTGTGCTATGCAAAATGCAAACTACAGTGCGCCAAGTTATCACGTTTCATTACTTCAGTATGTTTAAAACACAAGACTTCTGGAAGATATTCCTCTAGGGTATTCATTCTGAACAATAACAAGGAACTATGCTGAAAGAGAAATTTCAACAAAAACTAAAATAGAACTTCAAATGGGCAGAAGAATGCACAATTCCAAACTGCGACCTGCCCAGAGAATGAAACCCACCAGACTTTTTCCATCTGCAAAGAAATCGAATTTAATGTTCTTTGGGTTTTTATCAACACCAGGTAAATGGGAAGAATCTCTCAGAAGCACTTTATGAAGTTATACAAAGAACTATTTTTAAAGCATTTCATGGTTGGCAGCTTAAGATAATTTTTTTTTTTTTTTTTTTTAGTTTTTAAGGAAAGGCTTCTTAGTTCTTCCAATGTGTTGATAACATGCGCTGCAGATCTCAGTAACTGCAGCAGATCAATCTTGATGACACAGTTGAAAATACTATATCCTAAGAGTATGGAAATCCAAAGGAAAAACCCCCCCACTGGGTTAGGCACATTTTATCTAATGCATTAGGACCTCATGAAAATCACACATTACAGAACTCCATTCACAGGCTCCCTCTTGACTGCCTGGACGGCAGACCCACCTGCCATGACAACGTTTTGGTGTCAACTCTGAAGGCATCAGGCTTTCTGTCATAGAGGACTTCTCCCTCTCAAAAGTATTCTCACTTGTGTTATCTTGGAAGGTAAGGAGAGCTTGAAGTGGTTAAATCCACACATAATTCAGGAACTTTATTTTCCTTAAAGACTTCCATCTCTTCCCCTATCTGGTAACAGTTTCCAAAACGGACAAAGCTGAATCTCACCTCTTCAGCTTTGCTTTCCCACATTTGAAATGAAACAGGCATGAAATTGGCCAACTTTTCTCCTAAAGGCCAGAGAGTAAATATTTTAGGCTTTGCAGGCCATTCCGAGCCTGTTGAAATTACTCAGCTCTGTAGTTGTAGCACAAAAACAGCCACAGAGAAGACACAAATGAATCAGTGTGGCTGTGTTCCCGCCAAATTTCATTTATGGACACTGAAATTTAAATTTCATGTAATTTTTATGTATCATGAAACATTATCCATCTTTTGATGTTTTTCCCAGCCGTTTAAAAACGTTAAAACCATTCTTAGCCTGAGGGTCATATAAAAACAAGTATTGGGCCAAACTGAGCCCACAGGCCAGAGTTTGCCCTGAAAGAAATCTCAAAACATTTCATAGTCACATATAAACAGGAGCCAGATCCTTCTACTGGAGTGAACTATAGAATCCTACAAGGAGAAGCTCCCAATTTGCAAATATAAACAGCAATATGCCCAGAAACTCATTGTATGTATGTTTAAAAATTCACCATATATCATAATCTCATTTCATGTCTTATGAAATTCAAACCTAATGAAGAAATCTTGATTTCTTTAATATCTAATTTAATATGTCCTCTCAACATTAAGAGATGTTTAAATAGTAAACACTAATATTAAATATGTATTTGGTATTTTAAATATAGATTTAAATAGGAAATATTTTTAATTGGAATATTTAAAAATGTAATTTCTATTCTTAACTGGCTGTAAAAGCAGTTAAGTAGGAAGAGAGGTGCTATGAGTAACACTGCTCGACCATTTACCATACGTCAGGCACTGGATGCAGCATTTTCCGTGTGTGATTCATTTAATCCTCACAGCAGCTTTGTGAGGCTGATCATTGTTATTCTCATTTTACAGTGGAGAAAACCGAGACATGAAGCTAATACACAGTGGAGCCAGAATCCCAGACAATTCAACTCCAGAGCTGGCAATGTTAACCACCTAGTAACAGTAACATATACCAGAGGAGTTAGATGTCATTTCTCTTTGACTTTGAATCAGTAATCTTTTAGGATTGCAATGGCCTCTCATTTTTTATGTATTTATACTTTACCTTTACTGACACACAAATGCATATTTTTAAGGACTCTCAGTCTTAAAATTGATTTGCCAATTTAGATAAAATATATATAAGGAAGCTACCCAACTATGCACAAAAAAGCTTAACTCTCTTAATGCTCTCCCAATTCTATCCATATGTGATTCTTACACAATTTGAAACGCTTTACATCTTTCTTTCTAACATAGTAGAACATGTCAACTGTGATTTTCCTCATTGACCCTCATGGCATCCCATACAGGTAAAGAACTAAGATAGAAGCAGAGTCAGATCTTTCTTTCAGTCATTCACTCACATGTTGAGTCAGAAACACATGCACTGAACATGATTACCATGTGCAAGCCATTGTCTCAGAGGCAGGGAGGTTTACAAAATGAATAATGTCCCTTGATGGTTAATTTTACATATTAACTTGGCGAGGCCACCATACCCAGATATGTGGTCAAATACCAGTCTAGATGTCACTGTAAAAGTATTTTTTGGATGGGATTAGCTTTTTAAATCTGTAGAATTAGAGTAAAGCAGATTACCCTCGATAATGTGGGTGGCCAACTTCACCACTACACAGTATATTCATGTAAGAAACTTGCACCTGTACCCCTTAAATATATAAAAATAAATAACTAAACAAGATAATGTGGATAAGCCTTGTCCAATTAGTTGAACTCCTTAGGCAGAAAAGATTGAGGTCCCCCAAGAAAGAATTCAGACCGCCTTTAGACTTTAGCAACATCAGCTCTTCTCTGGGTCTCCAGACTGCTGGTCTGCCCTACAGATCTCAGACTTGCCAGGATCCATGTGATATGTCTCTCTCTTTCTCTTCCAATAGATAGATAGATAGATAGATAGATAGATAGATAGATAGATAGATAGATGATAGATAGATAGATAGATAGATGATAGATAGATAGATGATAGATAGATAGATAGATAGATGATAGATAGATAGATAGATAGATAGATGATAGATAGATAGATAGATGATAGATAGATAGATAGATAGATGATAGATAGATAGATAGATGATAGATAGATAGATAGATAGATGATAGATAGATAGATAGATAGATAGATGATAGATAGATAGGATGATATATATTCATAGATGATAGATAAGCTCTATCTTTATCTCTATATCTCTATCTCTATATTTCTATCTCTGTCTCTGTATCCACTCACACATCTTATTGATTCTGTTTCTCTGAAAAACATTGACTAATACAAGTCCCCTCCAGAACCATCAGATCAGGCAGTGGGGGGTATTCTTAAAATTCACCCAGTGTCGATGAGATGTAGACAGAGGGTGCTCTCTCAGGCTGCCGCTGGGAATAGAAATGTTGCAGTCGCTGTGAGGAGCAATATGTCAATATCCAGGTCACTCATCCTGTGAACTGGCCTCAGAAGAACAACCTGGAAGGACTGCAGAGCCAAACCCACTGGGAATCTGCTGAGTGGACCAAAATGATTGCCAAGTGCATTTACACAAAGATGCCACTAAGTGAGACAATTTCAAATCTATCTCAAATCATTCAAGAATGAGAGAGAGACCTAAGTCATATTCATTCATGATATGCTTAAAAAAAAAAAAAAAAAAAGAAGCCGGTGGGGGCCATGCCTAGCACTTTGGGACTCCATTGCCTTGGGAGGAGCAGTCACTGCTCCTGCTTACCAGCCACCCAAAAATGGCCTGTTGTCCTCACAGCCAGAGCAAAAAGCCTACATTCACGACATAAAGAGAAGAAAGCCGCTAGAACAGTGTCTTCATATAAGTGCTTGACAAATACAAATATTAGCTATGAATAAGGACATAAAACTATACATTTCACTGTTTTTATTTTAAGCAACTTGCTACATAAAATGTCTGCCTTCTTTCTAGCACTTCTACCCTGCATATGGTGGTGCCAAATGAGCCCTTTGGATGGAACCAGCCGGTTCTGTTGAATAGTCCATTGACTCAGACATAGCTTGATTTACTCTTTTTCCACCAAATTAACAAATGGTGGATATTTGTCAGTCATTAGGCAGTTGGTAAGAGGACCACTCTCATTCTTAAACACACAACACACGACTATGTGAAATTTCACAATGAACAGTTGATTGCAACAGAAGTAAACTGAAATCAAATTTCTTCCTCAGCTTTCTTATTGTGTTCTTTTTATTTCCTACTGGGTCTTGATGAACTAAACTACTTTTAAAGCCTCATTTTGGCCGGGCGCGGTGGCTCAAGCCTGTAATCCCAGCACTTTGGGAGGCCGAGGCGGGTGGATCACGAGGTCAGCAGATCGAGACTATCCTGGCTAACATGGTGAAACCCCGTCTCTACTAAAAATACAAAAAAAAAAAAAAACTAGCCGGGCGTGGTGGCGGGCGCCTGTAGTCTCAGCTACTTGGGAGGCTGAGGCGGGAGAACGGCGTGAACCCGGGAGGCGGAGCTTGCAGTGAGCCGAGATCGCGCCACTGCACTCCAGCCTGGGAGCACAGCGAGACTCCGTCTCAAAAAAAAAAAAAAAAAAAAAGCCTCATTTTTCCTGCCCCCTACTGTAGATCAAAACAGAGCCCTTCAAATTCATCACAGGGAGCTCATGGTCGGCACAAAACAAACACCGAGAGGTATGTTTCATTACATCCTCAGTGATCTCTTAGAGTGTCGTATAATGAAGAACATGAATTTCTGGCAGGTAACTTGGCACTCTTCCAGAGGTCAGTCTGCCAGATTCATTTGTAAAGCTTTAACATTTTCTACACTTTTGAACTAAACAATTCCACATCTTAGAAATTACCCAAAAGGCAAAATAATATCATAAGACATATGGAATGATTTAACTGCATTATTTTCTCAATTTTTGAGAAAGAATTTGTGTACCTTCTCTATTAAGAACAATGGGGCTTATGTTTGTTTTTGCTTATTTGTTTATGTGTGTGTTTTAAGCGCCTGAGCTTTAGGGAGAAGAAAACTCGAGTCAGAACTTTGAGCCTGCCCTTTTAAAGAGCCACAAGATATGAGGAAGTCACCTGGTCTCTTTGAGTGCCAGCTTTCAGATCTGCAAAACGGCGATAATATATGCCTTCCTCAATGTTCATTACAGACCCTTGCACACCTACATTTCAATAGTAATAGTCAGTAAATGCAGTCAGTGTATTTTTGAAGGAATGGGTGGATACACGATTGAACAACTGAATAAACCATCCAGAGTCTCCCCATGGAGCTGGCTGGTCATGGTGAGGATGCCAGGCTGTCCTATGGACTACAGTCCTCCATCTTGGCCACAGGTTTCCTGAGCTGAGAGAAATCACAAGGAGCTACCACACCTTCATCCTCCCTCTCTATCTGACCAAAGACTTGTTCCATTGTCCCATCCTAGTTGATGAGACTTAAAGTCTCTTTAGAGAAAGAAGCCTAATGCCGTACACCTACGGCTCTCGAGTCCAGGCACTCGAGCTGGAGCACCTCAGTTAGTGAGCAATTCTCATGGCTCAGGACTTCACTCTATTTCTTAAACACTGAAGACAGGATTTACATCATCGAGTACTCATGCTGAGAAACAAGACCACAGGCTATGCAGCCATCACTTCAAGTGCTTATCTTATGTTAGAGATACAACCTCTGCATTTATTGAGAAGAAAGTGGAGTCTGACAGTAACTGCTACAAGGATTTCACCAAGAGTCCTGACAGCTGTCCCTCAAACATTCCTAACAACCCTTATGATCAAGTGAAAACTCTTAAAGTGACCTACAAAGCCTTTTGTAATCTGCCCCTGCTTACTCCTCTGGCCTCATTTGTGGGTACCTCATGTTAAGACACACCAAAAAGTCTGTAATTTCTCTACTCTACATGCTCCCCCTTGCCTCTAGGCCTTTGCACATGGTTTTCCTTCTGCCTAGAACATTCTCCCTTCTACTTGGCTAGTTCTCACACACACACACACACACACATACGCGCGCGCACATGTAGATAGATAGATAGATAGATAGATAGATAGATAGATAGATAGATAATTTCTCATCAGTCTGACTCCTGTATCTCTTTCTTAATTAGTTTTAAACTCAAGCTGGAAAGAAGAGTGCTATTTATAGACTTCTTCAACTTACGACCTCAGCATCTGTGAGTATACCAAAGAAGATTTGCAATGCACAACCAGATATTTAATAGAAGTTGTCTCTGGGCACGTTTGGCTATATTTTATAGTTTTCCTGATAGAAATATATGTTGCTAAAATTTTCATGCTCCGGTCTCTACTGAAAAATAACTGTTTCGTTTTAGATTTCCACCTGCCTTGATGAGCTAGGATTTAAATTCAAGTCAGCCTTCTTCCAAAGCCCATGCTTTCACAACGTGACCATATGATTTACTATTCTTCCCAGTTTGGGTTAAAATTACTTCTTTTAATTCCACACTCTCCACATTTATCTCTCAGATCCAGCTTACATTCACTGCCTAACTTTCCTTTCCTCTTATCCTTTCCCAGGGGTGAACCTTTAAGGAAAAAAAATTTTGAATAACAATAATCAAGGTAGCTTTGAGGCATGAAGCACTTGAATACTAAGCTCTTAGAGTCTGAGCTTTTAATACAATAAAATATTTGCTGGAGATTGGATCAGAAAAGGGTGTGTAGGTTACAGTCAATTTAAAGTCCACTACTGCTCACAGAAAGTATTCAATAAATATCAGCTGATGAGCATTTGAAGATGCATTCCAGAGCACTAAGGAAGATAATTTTCCAGCTGAGAGATTTAAATGTTAGGAGATTTAAAATAGCCAGCAAGGTCTCCTTTTATGATGTGCCATCTTCTGGGAAAGCAGCTAAAAGAATGAGAACACAGGTCAAACAACACGGTTAGAAAGGGAGGTGAGCAAGATTTACCATTATTTTACTGTACAGGGACACTGTGTCCACCCTGAATGCACCCCTCAGGCAATGTGAATATAAAGTTTTTTACTATAGCAATTCAATGACTAGTTTTTTATTGAAAGGCATATCTATTGCACCCAAACTCCTGTCATTCACAGTGGCTTACCCAATAAATTTCTGGATCAGTGAGTTAGACAGATAAATAAAATAAGAAAAACTAGAAAAAGAAGAAACGGAATGTTTTCTACTTACCTGTACCTGTCCCTCTGGGTGCCATTCATTTTTCCCGCACAAAGAAAGAAATTGCTTCTTTAAAATAATCAACTGAATTAAGTCAGCCACTGATATTTTTAAAATTCGGACCTCTGCTGAGAGCATCACTGTTCCATTTTGCCACACACCATTTCCATTTCTCAGCAGCACTCTCTCCCTCGCTCTTGGCCTTGGCACAGTTACACTGGGCTTTCTTTTTCTTTCTAAAACAGTCTACACTCTCAGGCATCCATGGTGGCTGCAGAATAATGGCCTGCAGATGCCCCATGGTCTAATTCTCAGAACATTGTGAGTATATTTCTCTCCATGGCAAAAAAGGACTTTGCAGATATAATTAAGATAAATGACCTTGAGATGGGCAGATTATCATAGGTTTTTCAGGGTGGTCCAACCTAATCACATCGGTCCAGAAAACCAAACAAACGGCAGTGCGAGAAGCACTCTGTCCACCGTTACTATCTTTGAAGATGAAGGAGGGGGCTACAAGGAAAGGAATGCAGATGGCCTTTCTTGGCTGGAAAAGGCACAAAAATTGATTGTCCCCTAAAGCCTCCAGAAAGAAATGCACTCTGCCAACACCTTGATTTTAGCCCAATGAGACCCACGTCAGACTTTTGATCTACAGTTATAAATTTGTATTGTTTAATCTACCAAGTTTGTGGTACTTTGTTACAGCAAATATAGTTCCGTTTGTATTCCCCTCTACCTAGAACATTCTCTCCTACCTCTACTACATGGTAAATGTTTCATTCCTTTCTGTTCCTCAAATATCATCTTCTCCATGAGGACTTTCCAAGGACATCCTCTTGTAAGGTTCTTTGATGGGCTACTCCATCCTCTTTGCTCCCAAATCTTCAAATATTCACCTCAAGTGGGTATATTGTGATTATTATTATAAACAGAACTCCATCATCTCCCTATACTATGTATCTTTAATAGCAAAGACCATGTGTTCTCATCTAAGTTCAGGGTCTAACACATAGCAGGCAGTCCCTGATATCTGAACGAACAAATGGATGAAAGGATGTTTATAACACTTCTAGTTACAGACTGGAATTCTAAAAGAAGTCAAGGCAAACAGAAATGAAATCAGGCTATAAACATGTAAAACCATTTGTAAAATATCAAAATAGGATCCGAATACTCATTTTTCTAGGTTTATAATATTCCATGAATCACTGCTATGCTACAGTACCATTTAGGAAAGAAAAAGATTGAGTGTTTAATGATCTCATAAGAATTATCTGCTAAGTTTGTTAACTATTAGGTAGGAAGGGAAAAGTCTTCTTTTCTTTGGTGAGACCTGAACACCCCACTTCCTGTCCCAGTCTTAAGTGACAGATTTTGGGGTTCTTGGTGCCCTTTAACTATCTAAAGATAGGGCTGCGGTTCTCCAACTTTGCAGGCATCAGGATCCACCAGAGGGCCTGGTAAAACACAGCCACCAGGGGGTCTACCCTCAGAGTGTCTGATGCAGCAGGTCTGGAGTAGGGCCATGAAGTTTTGTGGTATTTTTTGGTGTTTGTTTGTTTGAGATGGAATCTCGCTCTGTCGCCCAGGCTGGAGTGCAGTGGCACAATCTCGGCTCACTGCAAGCTCCGCCTCCCAGGTTCAAGTGATTCTCCTGCCTCAGCCTCCCGAGTAGCTGGAACTACAGGCATGTGCCACCACGCCCAGCCAATTTTTTTTGTATTTTTAGTAGAGACAGTGTTTCACTGTGTTAGCCAGGATGGTCTCAATCTCCTGACCTTGTGATCTGCCCACCTTGGCCTCCCAAAATGCTGGGATTATAGGCATGAGCCACCACGCCCGGCCTCAAGTTGTATTTCTGACAAGTTCCAGTGATACAGAAGATGCTGGTTAGAGAACACACTTTGAAAACCAATGTTCTAGGTCATAGATCACCCTGGATCTCTGGTTCTGACCACTTCTGGCTTCTCTGGACAACCAGTCTGAGACCTCACTTCTGAGTCCAGGCACTGGCTGGGTGAGATAGGATTAGGTAAATACTAATTTCCTTCCTCCTTTCCCTGACCACCCAGAACTATTTCTGATGGAACCAGACCCTCATTTAGCTTCACGTTTCCCAATGCTTATTCTTTTCCATTGACAATGGCAACACCTCTCCCTGACTGAACCCCAGAGCTTGATGATTAAAACAGATCAGCCATAGCATGTGGGCCTGGGAAGCACAGGGCTGCCAGACAAGTATGGAAAATTCAACAGATTTGAGGGCAGATCTGACAAGATTGCATTACAATCAGTCATCTGTGTCCCGAGTACTTCAGGCTTAACTCAAACCAAAAAAACAAAAACATTAACTTCTTTACCAGAAGTAAAACATTGTTTCTAAGCAAGTGGGAAAGCAGCAAAAAGAATGAGGACAAGGTGAAACAATATGGTTAACATTTCCAAAATATACCTAAAATTCTCTTCCAACTCTGCATGGCTTGGCAGTGTTATTTACATCTGGAAACAAAGCGACAAAAGCCACTTTTCCTCATTTTCCACCATTTAGCTTGATCGTGCTCTTTCAGACTTAGAGATGTCCCAGACTCCTGCCCCGACAACACATCCCACACCCAAACAATCTACTCCTTTCTCCCCTCCCCAAAAGTGAAAACTCAGTGAGATAAAGCAGAGGTTCTGGAGAAAACAAGAAATCCCATCCAGAAGACTACAGTGGGTCAAGCTGAGTCTCTACAGAATGACCATCTGCAGAATGAGCTGGGAGAAAGCATCAGATTCTCTCTGAGAACTACAGATACCCACTTATGGGTAGGAGTCCCCAGGATGAATGGATAAATCTCTTTTATGGCTCTGATGGACATCCAAGTACTTCATGACTGTGTCCATAGGGTTACCCCACCCCACCCCCCTGGACCACTGACATTTGGGACCTAAACAAAAGGGAGCTGGTCACCAAAGCAAAAATATTCCAAATTTCACCGCATTCCAGAGTGCAACAGATTATTTTTCAAAACTGCCTGCTATTTATTACTAGCTACCCAGCGCTGGCCTAGACAACTCCTTCAAGTTAAATCTGAAATGGGCTTTGCTGCTTTAAGGCCTCCGAGAGCTGAATATAATCTATGCAGCTGCATTTCAGCCCTGCTCTCCATGAAACAAGAAATGTGAAATTTTGCTGCTGATTCCCAATAGTCCTAAATTCATAAAAATGAACTTTTGCAGTCATTTGAATAATATTTTTAAATGTATTCAACATTACATTCAAATCCCCTCCCAGGACTGTGTTTTCATTCCAGCCCAGCCGCCACAGACCTCCATACTCGGCAGAATTTTCAGCCGTGCATAAATACAAGCGCATCTACCCTGGTGAAATTTCACGTACACAGGGAGATTGTTTTTAGTTATGGAACCCAGTCAAAACTTTGTATAAAGCAAAATCAACCACGAGCAAAATTGGTAGACAAAATGATGATGTTCTTATTTTTTCATCTATTTTTATATTCTTTGTAGACATTTCTAGACATGAGTCAAGAGAAGCAAATGCCTTAACAAAGGGAATTTTGATGATAATGGTGACATCACTAGCCAAGTTATTCCTTGACTTTTTGGTTAAATATAAAATCCATATGTAGATAAGATCACATCTACCTATATGTTTCACTTTTCAAAAATGTCAAAGTTAGCTGGGCATAGTGGCTCACGCCTATAATCCCAACACTTTGAAAGGCTGAGGTGGGAGGATCACTTGAGGGCAGGAGAGGCTGAGAGGGGAAGATCCCTTGAGCCCAGGAGTTCAAGGTTACAGTGAGCTATGATTGCACCACTGCACTCAAGCCTGTGTGGCAGAGCAACCTGCTGTCTCAAAAACAAACAACAAAAGTCAGAGTAGAGGTAGTCTGCCTTTCTGAGAAAAGGAAAAATAAAGCTTTCATCAGATAAATAGTCAAGCAAGAATTATTGAACACCCACCAGAATGGAAGCCCCCTAAGGACTGAGACTCGGTCTTTGTTGTTCACTATTGTAGCCTCAGCATCCACCACAATGACTGGCATATGGTAAGCGCTCAGTAAATCCCGTGCTCACATGCTCCAGGGTGTGGCTACCTCATCAACATGCTAGACCATATCGGTCAGTTATTGCCACAACAATGCTGTGTGTCACACAACCACAGAATCTCAGTCTAACACAACAACAAACATTTATTTCTTGCTCACAGATCTGTTGTTTGGCTAGAATTTGGCTGATCCAGGTTGGCTGAGCTGGATTCAGATAGGCTCTACACGTCTGTTATCCTCTTTGAACCAACAGCATTTGAAACATTATCTTCTCCTAGAGAAAGAGAGGAGTACAAGGGGCCAAGCCAATCCACAAGCTCTTATAAAGTCTCTGCTTTCATGTCAGATAATATCCCACTGGCCAAAGCAAGTCACATGACCAAGCCTAGCCTGTGTCTCCTCCCATAGAGGTAGAGTCAGAGAGGGTGCAAATATCTCCCATAGGCTAGCATTTCTAAAACTTGAATAAGGTACTTTCCTTTTAAAGAAAAAAAAAATCCTCAAGGACCACCAGGGTTGCCCAGTTATTTTTATTATAACTCACTTAAATATATAGAAATACAAAATGATTTATATGCTTGTAGTCTCATACCACTATAAAATAAATGCACAAATTAAACCCAAAACTGCAAAGCCAATAAAACTCAAAATAACATTAGTGCCATGTAAAGGATTATATTGTTTTGCTGAAACTAAGTTGCTGCTTTCGATTTGAATATGGTGCTGACTGCAATGGCCCAGATTCCCTTGCATTCATCATGCTTGAGCTGCCACGTGCCACATAAAGACCCCATTTCTCGAACATTTTTCTCTCTTCTAAAAACAGCACTCTGTGATATCATTTGGCCTATACTTGACGCAGATGCATTATTTTTATATTAAGCCTATTTTTTCTCATTAGACCATGACAATTAATGAATTTCTACTCAGGACCGACCAATGCTTCAGAAAATCCAAATGCACTAAAAATGAATGAGTAGAGGAATAGGTGCTTGTGGTATTAATATCATCCAGATGATCTGGAATAAGGAGATAAAGGGACATATTTTTTAAGATCATTATTTAAATGAAACTTCAAATTTTTCCATCTGTTGCCTCCATGCTGTTCTCATGGTTTCTTCCACTCACAGTTGCCAACATGTCCACTACAGCCCCAAGCAATGCTCTAAAAGCTCAAAACTACTCTTGAAAGCCTGTTTCAAAGGAAATAGACCGGAGAGATTAGGAAGAGGGAGGCCTGAGAAAGAAAATATCGTTTCACAGTCAGGGTGGACAGCTGCCAGCTTCTGCCTTCCCAGCATTCACACCTGACTTCCTTTAGTGACCTAAGGGGATGGGCAGAATGACCCAGCCAACTTGCTCTTCCAGGAATTTGAATCTCCAGGGAAAAACTTCAGGATGGAAAACAGCTCCTGATTCATCCTGAGGTGAGTCCTGAAAAGACTATCCCTTCGTTTCCCAGGATTTAGAACCCCAGAATTGCCCCCACTTCCTTTTGAGACCAGGTTCATGTACAATTCATGCTTTTCCCTCAATCCTGGGAACGGCTCCATGGCCTATAGCGGATTCCTTTCTGGCTTCAGTAGCCAGAGTTGGTTTCTGTGCCCCAACTGATAAATATTCCAGCATGAATTTCTAAACATAAACAACCTCAAACAAGGCAATGATTACACGAACAAATGCAACTGTGTTTGCCTGTAGGTTCCCAAAACAGAAGTGATCTCATCCCCAAATGCTGTTTATGCTGTATATTCAGCTGTCACTGCCCTAGAGTTAACCCTTCCTCATCTATCCTGCAGCCCCAGAAATCTGGGAATATCTACACCAAGAGGAGAGAGTACTAGCAACACCCACTCCCCAACACTGCCAGGGCTCAGCGGAAGGGTCACTGGATGCTTGTACGAGTCAGGTATATGTTCCTTTAACCCAGCCCCATGTTCCTGAAACAGATGCCACCAGGGCAAGGCAGGGCGAGGCAGAATGAATGGATGGCTCCCCACACCTCCACGGCACCACTGGGCCCAGGTCCACCAAATACAAATAATACCTGCTGAATCACTTTCAGTTCTTTCGTTCTTTGTATGAACATCATTCACTCCCTTTCTCAGACACGTGTTGAGCCCTTTCTACTTCTACAAGTGATGCAGGTCCAAAACAAACAGCATTCCACAGACAGAGAGCTCCTTGGGGATAGCAGCTAAAGCTTATTAACCTCTGAAACCTCAGGGTCAAGTACAGTGTCTACGCGTAGTAGCTGCTCCATGAACCTGGTGGTCTAATGATACGAAATGTACAAAAATTACATACCACACAGGAATGAAAACTTTCTTCACACCATGTTTGAGCCAGTGTGCAAAGTCGAGGGTTGTCAGTGGGAAGCGCCCTAGAAGCTGTGCTTTATTCTTTGGCGCTTTACTCTTCCCTAAGTGTCTCCCCATCCACTCACGCCCTCGCTCATTCAACTAGGATTTATGAGAACCCCAGCTTTGCTTCTCTGACATGTCTTCAGTGGAGTCTAGCCTACAATAGAGTACCACATTTGACAATTCTTCTTACCTTGGCATTAAAAAAAAAAAAAAAAATCAAGAAACCTCAGGCAATGGACTCTACAGCACAGAAGGAACCAAAAAGCTAAAAAGCAGCAGGGGCTTTGAGGGCTGAAGCGGGAGTGGAGAAAGAAGAAAGAAACAGTTGGAGAGATGTTCTCCAGGCTTGAAATAGAAATGCTGAGCGGCTGCAACAGATTTCGATCTGCTAATCTGAAAAGTCACATTACTTCTTGGTCCTGATGTGAATCAGTGAGGGTTTTTTTTTTTTTCATATCCGCCCATATATTTCCACTGCTGCATACGCAGGCGCCACCACCCAAGGAAGCTGCTTTGCAGCTTGCCTGTTACCTCAGGGCAGTGTGACAACGGGCAGAGCGCGGATGTGAACAACTCCAGGCACTCAGCCTTCTGTCCGAGCTACCAACAGATCCCCAGGAATGCTTGCTACAAACCTTTGGGAGGTTATTCCTCCGTGACTGATTGCTTACAAACTAAACAGAGGCCTTTAGTACATTGCAGCGAGAGACATAAAGGTCAGGGCATTGAGGCTGCACATGTTTGGAATTCAGCTTTCTTTGTTCTCTACCACCTGCATCCTCCATCCAATGTCATCCCAATTTCAAACTCCCCAGGGCTACAGGAGTTTGCTATTGGAGGCACTAATATCATAAATATCACAGCTATGCTGCCTCAAAAGTAAAATTTTAGTGTGGGCAAGGTGGTGTGTATCTGTAATCCCAGCACTTTGGGAGGCTGGGAGGATCGCTTGAGGCCAGGAGTTCAAGACCAGCCTGGGCAACACAGTGAGACCCTGTCTCCACAATAAACATTAAAATAAGGTAATAAATAAATAAATTTCTTGCACATTTCCATACCACATTTCCAAGGAGACAAGAGTGGGTTGTGGGTTTCTTGACAATTTTTATAACTATATATGATTTTATAACTATATATGGCTCTCAATTATTCATGAGAAGACAAATAAGTAAGCCTTTAGAAAACCCTTAGGATTTTTTCAGCTATTAGTTTTACCCTCCTGGACCCAACTCACAGCACTAACAAGTAGTAAAATGAGCCATTTCTTCATTCCCCACTTCCCTGAAGGTGAGGCCAATAAATACTGAAATGAGGAAAAGGCAGGCAGGCAGGCCGGGGAAGCCTGGAAGGAAATGTCACAGGTCATGTGCTCCACAAATGTCACAATAACTTTGAACTAGAAATAACTTTTGTCCCCAAGAGAGCCACTCCCTCCTCACTCAGCCTTCCTGAAATATATTTTACATTCTAGGATCTCATTCATTTGCTAGCAGGATCAGCGTACGCTTTTTACCCAAGGTAAGACAAGGTTTGTATCTCTAATACCACCTTACAGTTATTCAAGCATTTGTTCAGCAATTCTAGAATCTTATTGCATTACTCGCAGTCGGCACTCACTGTGTGAGTGGCATGGTGCGCGGCCCAGACAATACACGAAGAACAAGATGACTGAGGCGTAGCCTGGGAGGCAGTCATTCATGACACAAACAGCTATTTAGTGACCATTGTGACATAGCTTTAAAAGAACACAACTTGTGAAATCCATTTCCTTTCAAGACTTGGCCTTAGAGAAGAGAGGGAAAACCCCCAGCAAGGCCGGTGTGTGCCCACAGGTTAACGTGCCTTGGGGCATGTCTGAATAGGAAGCTTCCACCTAATTCTTTCTTGTACTCTGGGAAAGCAGCATGAGCTCTGCACCAAAATGCACAAATTTATGTTAAATAAAAATATTGGGGAAAACGCTTCAACCAAAGCACAACATTTCAGAAAGAGAGTGCTCACAGCCCCAACTCATGAATGAGGCGGTTGGCCTGACATTGTCCTTGATGTCATCCTTCCATAGTTCTCGTCACCTTCCAGCCTCCTCTAAGCTCTACCCATCTCCATTTGCCTCTGGACCCCTACCTCCAAGCTCATTTCTACTAATTCTAACAGAGGTATTGGGTGAAAGTGGCCTGGTCAGAATTGTTTGCATTTTAAAGGAAGAGTCCAGAAGACTGAAATAAATCTTTCAGATTCTAAAAATGGAAATGAAAAAATTATCTCCTTGACCCATCAAACCACCTCCAATAGAGTCCCCCAAACCACTGCCCATTCCTAACCCATGGAGAGAAATGGGTCCACTTCTCATATGTGCAAACCCTGAGTCTGTGTCTTATTTCTACGTGTGCTCATTTCCAGCATGCTGGCCTCTGAAGCACCCCTGAGGTGACAGGGAAACACGTGAAGCCATTTTAAAATAACAACTGAACCCAAAGTGGCAGGCTGTGTCAAGATATCAAACTCAGATCAGGTATCATTGAAAAAAATGTTACTCAAACGCTTAACCTTGCTGTTGTTGTTTACTCGTCCTTCAACTGTATACTTTTAAAGTGACACAGAATCAGTTTTGTCCCAAACACACACACACACACACACACACACACACACACACACACGACTGTCCTTATATGACCTTGACATAATTTTAACAAGGACTTTCCAGGAAGAGAATCTAGTAAAGCACCACTAGGCATTATCTTTCTGAATCATCATAACTGCCTCTCGCTACCATAAAAAACTGGTAATTGTTGAAGAATGGGAGAACGTAAGCCAGATTCAGAAAGTTAAACATATACCTGTGAGGCAGCCTAAGCAGTACCATTTATACCTTCTGGAATGTGCAGCCCCAGAGTCCATTCCAGATATTATTGCAGTAACACACCTCACTATCCTGCAGCAGGAAGCAGGCACCCCACAAAACAGGGAGCAGGTAGAGAATAAAGAACTAAACCAAATCACATCTAGCAAACAGACTTCCCCTGTCGTATTCTCCCAGGCTCTGTTTTTCCTGCCCTTCTCTCTTTCCTGGTCTAATACAATTATTTTCCATCTGGCTTCACAATGCCAGAACCCTTTTTCTCACAGGCTCCCCCTTTGCTCTGTTCCGTTGAATTGCATTTCCATTTCCAGTCCTCCAGTTCTATCAGTCTGGGTCTACACAAGCGGCTTTATCTTCCAGTGTTTCACCCACAGAGATACATGAGAACTAGTTTTGCAACCTACCACCACCCAAAGCCCAAAATATTTAAAGGAGAGTGAGAGAGAGAGAATACTTCGTGTATTTACACACAGGAATACACCACAGTAGAAGCATATCAGGCATCAAGAGGCTGGGCACAGACTGACAGGCACCAGACCAGCAGTAATCAGGGAGATCTCGCGCTCCCCCACTTAACCCTCCTGTGGCTGCCCAGTGCACCTGGAAAAAACTCCCCCTCCCTCCATGGCCGACTCTGGGTGTCCTGGCCTTTACCTCCATCTCCGGCCTCATTCACAGCATCCACTATTTCTCCTCCATGCTCAAGCCACTCCGGCCTCTCTCCTGTTTCTTGCATAGGCCACGCGCTATCGCATCTCACGGCCTCTGCGCTGCTGTTTTCTCTGCCTGGAATGTTCTTTTCTCTGTTCTTCACAAGGCTTGATTTGCTATTGTCTCAGGTGTCAGCCTAGAAATCACCTTCTAATCCCTAGAAAGGCCACCTTTGGCTACCCAGTTTAAAGTTGCCTCCCTACCCCTGCCCACACTCTCTAGATTCTGCCACTCTGTTGATTTCCTCCATTCTAGCTCTTACTTCTGAAATAATCTAGCTTTTTAAAACACATTTCTGTCTTGAGCACTGCAATATTTCTTCGTTTTTTTCCTCTCTTAGGGTCCCACTTGAGGAAGAACACACTAGCCCATAGTATCTGCTCAATAAATATTTGCACAACAGGATACTTAATTTAAAAATTAACTTGTGTTTCTTTTTTTTTTTTTTTTAATTTCTCTCTCCCCTGTTCCATGAAAGTAGCCAAGCTGACTTCTCTTGGAAAAAACCTTGTTTCTCAAGCCCCAAGTGATGTTGCTAGCAAGGTATTTTCCTTCCTGACTTTTTTCCTAAAGTCTGAGCTCACTGAAAATATTAGCCAAGTGCTCTTAAAGACAACAGGGATATGGGCAAAAATTAGCTGACATCAGCAAAATAGAAGGGTTGTGGCAGAGATAGGTGGGCAAGCACTAAAGAGCCATAGTCCCCCCACGGTGTTGAGTTGTTGCCAGGAACTGGCTGCTCAGCTACAGCCCTTTCCCAGCTCACTTTGCAGCACCTACATGAGGCCATGTGATTAGTTCTCACCAATGGAAAGTGAGAGGAAGTGATGTGTGTCTCTGCCTGGCCAAAGACTTCATTCTCTGTATTCTTCTTTCCTCCTTCCACATGGTGGGGGTGAAGAACTGTGAAGCCCTGGAGGATGGTAGCTTCACAAGATGCAAGCAGCCTGGATCCCTGAGTCAGTGCCTGGAGGGAAGCTGTTCAATCAGAATATGTACATTTAACACTGCTTGAGGGAAGATAAACATTTATTATGTTAAGCACTGAGGTTCACAGGTTGTTTGTTTCAACAGTTGCCCACCAGGATTAGTGCCAGCTAGATGGGCTGGGAGATACAATGAGAGGGGTAGAATCTGACCACTACTTGGTGACAATGTCCTGAGGCCATGGCAAGGTGCAACTGTGGTACATTGAGGACGTCTGGACCCTCGGCCCAGGTCTGGGTCCCTCTTTTCACCTGTGTTCCACATACCTCAATTCTGGTGCAACCCTGATATGGAAAGGGGCCTCAAGAATAGCTAAGATCCCATTTTTGGACTGAAATTTATACCTGCTACATTAAATAAATGAATAAATAAATAGAAATTAATAATGCCACAGTCCAAAGCACTCGAAGGCAAAAACATGCCAGATACTCATAACCAAAAAAAGTATAAAATCAATAAAATTCAGTTAATCACCAGCCATACAATGCCACAATGAGAATTTGCTGATTGAAACTAGTATGTGGATGTCTTTTAAACACCTCTGACTGTACTCCCAACACACACTATTCAATTTTTTTAATGAATATTTATTGAGCACTTACTACATGCCAGGTGCTTTTCTGCATGTTTGAGATACATCAATGTGTAAAGCTGACAAAAGTATCTCCCCTCATGGAGCTTATGCTCATACAATACTAATACACACACACACACACACACATACACACACACACAAACACACACAGTGTTTAGAATAAACTGAGTTGAATTCCCTAACCTACAGAACTGATAGGATGATAAGACTTGGGCAAATTAGTAGTGACTTTCTAATAGTATATAAAAATAGCCCATATCATCTTCTAATTGTTAGGTAAAAGCTCGAATTGCCAAATGAAATGTTCTATTTTTTATTAAATATACAAGAAGCCAAACAGGATCCTTACAATAAGTAAAAAAAATTTAAAAACTTGACATAGAGAATATAACATATTGTTATTAGGTAAAACAAAAATAAAATATATAAAGGAAAGCATATTTTGAGGACATTTTGATGGGAAACAGCAACCAGTTGAAAAATACATATTACAAAATATTGGATAAGAAATTCAGTTCTGGCCAGGTACAGTGGCTCACACCTATAATCCCAGCACTTTGGGAGGCTGAGACAGGCAGATTACTTGAGGATAGGCATTCAAGACTAGCCTAGGCAACATGGCAAAACCCTGTTTCTACTAAAAATACAAAAATTAGCCGGGCCTGGTGGTGGGCACCTGTAATACCAGCTACTTGGGAAGTTGAGGCAGGAGAATCACTTGAACCTGAGAGGCAGAGGTTGCAGTGAGCCGATATTGTGCCACTGAACTCCAACCTGGGTGACAGAGCGAGACTGTGTCTCCAAAAAAAAAAAAAAGACATGCCGGGCGCGGTGGCTCACGCCTGTAATCCCTGCACTTTGGGAGGCTGAGGCGGGCGGATCACGAGGTCAGGAGATCGAGACCATCCTGGCTAACACGGTGAAACCCCGTCTCTACTAAAATACAAAAAATTAGCCGGGCGCGGTGGCGGGCGCCTGTAGTCCCAGCTACTCGGGAGGCTGAGGCAGGAGAATGGCGCGAACCCGGGAGGCGGAGCTTGCAGTGAGCCGAGATGGTGCCACTGCACTCCAGCCTGGGCGACAAAGTGAAGACTCCGTCTCAAAAAAAAAAAAAAAAAAAAAAAAAAAAAAAAAAAAAAAAAAAAAAAAGACATTCAGTTCTGGGAGAAGGCTGGGACTTCAGTTTCAGTTCAGAAAAATACCAAGACTACAACTACTCAAAAAGTGCACTGAAAAAAAAAAAGGAAAAAAAAAAAAAACCTTTCCAGGAGGCCCAAGATCATGACCATTCCCAAGGGAAGAAGGGGAATTTGAGTTAGACCAGAAGAGCCCTGGAGTTAGCACACCAACTCCCAAATTAAGAATGAATCTCACTAAGGACAGAAGTGCTTTGGTCCAGGCTCGAAATAAACAACTTCTATTTATTTGTCCTACCTATTCTCACTTTATATCTACGCCCACCAAAGAAACTCTCTTCTCTCTTCCTTCTTTTCTTTCCAGGCAATCTCATTCACTCAGGTGGTTACAATTATAATCCATCACATCTTAAACACCCCACCTCCACAATCCTGAACACCAAGCCCATATTTCCAGATGTCTGGTTGACCTCTCCACTTGAATGTCTCACAGGAACACATATTCACTGTATCCTAAACCAGGGTTGTCATCTTCCCCAACAAGTCTATACTTCCTTCAGTGTCTCCTGTCTCTACTAATGGCTCCACTGTCCACCCAGAAACTTCAAAGCAACCTTAACACTTCCTCATTCATTCCCCACTTGCGTACAATCAGTTCCCAACTCAAGCAACTCTTCCTCTAAAATGCTTTTAACATCTAGATACTTCCTATCGTCTCCAAGGCCAACACCTATCCTATAGAGGCCAAACTGCTCCACTCCAATCCCACCTCAGGTTCCCCATGCTCCCAGGACAGAGTCCAAAATCCAAAATCATTTACCTAGGCCTACATTGTCCTGCCCTCCTCCAGCTTCATCATGGTCTGTCCAGCCTTCTTCCGGTTCCTGGAAGGTGCCCATTTCCTTTCCATCCTAGGCTTCGGCTAAGCAGCCTCTGCTGTGCTGGTTGCTCTGCCCCAGCCATTCCCCCAGCCAGCCCCTCCTCCTCAGGCCTCAGCTCCCCTGCCCTCTCAACACACATCAGATAAAGTCCCCATACCACATTTCCACTGCACACTGCACTTTTCCTTCCTGGCACGTATCATAATAACTATAATTAAATAATTCATCATGCACAGTTGACCCTTGAACAGCCCGGGTTTGAACTGCGCAGGTCCACTTAATTGTGGATTTTTTTCAACCCATCATGGATGGAAAATATCGTATTCATGGGATGAGAGACTTTTTGCATTCATGAGTTCCACAGGGCTGACTTTGGGGACCTGAGTATGAGCCAATTTGGCATCCACAGGGGTCCTGGAACCAATCCCCTGCTTGTACCGAAAAACAACCATAATTAGTTGTTTCTTTTGTTTTCCCTACCAGATATGTTTCAAAGGAAGAGACTGTATCTGTCCTGATCCCTGTTGGACCCATGGTAGGAGCTTGATAGGTGACTGTAGAATGAATGGACATACAGCCTCCTGATCACTGCCTCCCTAGCATCCCCTCCTCTCTCACCCTCAGTTTGGCTGAGCCCAACTCCTGTGATGGCAGCAGTCCAACCCCAGCAATCCCCTAGTAATAAACTGAAACAGATCCTTCATGAATCTTTTCCAAATTAACCCAGATTCACTCACCACCTCCACATTCCCAGATCATGAGTTTCCTCCTTCTTTTGGATGTTCATCTCCCAAAAGAGTGGTTTTTGTTTGTTTGTTTTCTTTTCTTTTTCTTTTTTTTTTTTTTTTGAGATGGAATCTCGCTCTGTCACCCAGGCTGGAGTGCAGTGGCCCGATCTCGGCTCACTGCAAGCTCCACCTCCCGGGTTCATGCCATTGTACTGCCTCAGCCTCCTGAGTAGCTGGGACTACAGGCACCTGCTACCATGCCCAGCTAATTATTTGTAGTTTTTAGTAGAGATGGGGCTTCACCATGTTAGCCAAGGTGGTCTCTATCTCCTGACCTCATGATCCACCTGGCTCGACCTCCCAAAGTGCTGGGATTACAGACATGAGCCACTGCACCCGGCCCCAAAAGAGTATTTTTATACGTAATCCATGTACGTGAAGTTAGTGTTGGGATAAGATGAACCTCCTAACAATAATGTCTGGTAACCACATGGTATTGTATACATTTTAATACATCCCCCACACCCTTTAGCTTATTACCCATAAAGCATACTTAGCAAAGTGCTTAAGTGGTTTGTTCAAGATAGTAAATGGTATGAAAAATCTGCCAGTAATTTATCCATTACATCCATTCTGTGAACTCTCAACAAAGCCTTCTGAATACATGAAATTCCCCTTCTTCCCTTGGGAATGGTCTCCTGTGGACATGATCCATGATCTTGGGCCTCCCGGAAAGGTTGGTTTGTTTTTCTGTGTACTTTTTCAGTGGTTACAGAGTTCTAGTATTGAACATTCGAAACTGAAGACTCAGTCTTTCTCAAAACTGAATTTCTTATCTTTTTATAGCAAAGATTTTTCAATTGGTTGCTGTTTCCCATAGAAATTTCCTCAAAATATGCTTTCCTTTATATATTTTATTTTTGTTTTGCTTGTCTAACAATAGCAACAAGTTATATTCTCTCATGTGATCAGAACATGCTACATCCCATTTTCCTGAATCCCCCGAAGGAACACTAAGACAGATCCTATGGCCCAGACCCAAGTCCTAACCCATAAGCAACTACATCGTGGTTTTAAGTAATTGACCAAGTAGCCTCCACCGTCTTGAAATGATAGCCTCAGTTTACCTGAGTTAGAAAATCTTTTTTTTTTTCTTTTTTTTTTTTACTGGATAAGTGATTTTTCAACCTTAGGAACATTTAAAGAATGAACTACTGAGATGATGAAATAGCTCAAGTTTACACTTCTGTGTTAAATTTAATAAGTTTTGTAATATTCGAGACACTTTGCATGTATTTGGTATTTAGCTGTTTATAAAATTTAAGAACATCTGACATTTAAAAGTCTGACAGATTTTCTTTGTAATTTCAATTTAAAATGTATGATGGCTTTAGACTTAAAAGTCTGAATATGAATATGCATCTAATACAAAATTTACTTATTTAACAAACAACTAGTAAGTACATTCCTTGTACCTAGAACCGGAAAAAAGCTAGAGCTAGCATAGCGTTTTGAGACTGAAAGTACAGCGTGTTAAGGGAGTTTGTGTACTGGTGTCATGGTCTGAATTGTGTCCTCTTTCCCTTCCTCCAGCCCTCTCCCAGTAAGTACCCTCTACCCTACCATCAGCCCTGGGAAAGACGGCTGCTTCTTTCTATTACTATGCCTGTGTGACTTCAGCATTTCCTTTTAGCTCTTTCAGATTTCCAACACCTGGGGAACCATTTCCCTGTATGAAATCTCTGGTATTAGAAATACCTAGTGTGGTTTTGGGTTTTCCAACTGAATCCTAACTAATTTAGTCTACAATTCTCCTGAAGATACAAATATACAGAAAGTCAAAAACAGAAGCAAGTCAAGACTTACAATAAACCACACCATGGCCTGGGCAATGATTTCTTGGATATAACCCTAAAAGCACAGGCAACAAAAACAAAAATAGACAAATGGGATTTCATCAAACTAAAAAGCTTCTACGCAGCAAAGAAAACAATTGAGTAAAGAGATAACCTACAGAATGGAAGAGAATATTCACAAACCCTATATCTGATAAGGAGCTAATATCCAAAATATATAAGAAACTCAAACAACTCAAAAGCAGGAAAACAAATAACCCATTTAGAAATGGGAAAGGACGTGAATAGACATTTCTCAAAAGAAGACATACAAACATTCATTGCAGCACTATTCACAATAACCAAGATATGGCAACACCCTAAGAGTTCATCAGTAGACAAATGAATAAAGAAAATGTGATCTATATACACAGTAGAACACTGTTCAGCCTTAAAAAAGATGACAATTCTGTCATTTGCAGCAACATAAATGAACCTGGAAGACAGCATGCTAAGTGAAATAAGCCAGGCACAGAAAGACATATACAGAATAATCTCATTTATATGTGGAATCTAAAAACGTTAAACTCATAGAAGTAGAGTAGAATGGTGGTTACCAGAGGCTGGGTGAGGGGAGTGGAGGATGGGAGAATGGGGAGATGTTGTTCAAAGGGTGCAAAGTTTCAGTTAGACAGAAGGAATAAGTCTTAGGGATCAATTGCACAGCATGGCTAGTATAGTTAATGATAATGTATCATACATTTAAACATTGCTACAAGAGACTTTAAATGTTCTCATCATAATAAAATGATAAATATGTGAGATGATGGATATGTTCATTAGTTATATTTAATTTTGCACAATGCAAACATGTATCATATTATATCCCATTATATAAAACATCACATTATAGCCCATAAATATAAATAAGTATTATTTGTCAATTTAAAATAAAATAAAATTTTTAAAGATGCACAACAAATAGTGTTGACAATGGAGCAGGTAAACAAATACTCTCAATTTGATGTTGATGAGAATATAAATTAATTTAGATTTTCTGCAGGAAAGCTTTGCAATATGAATCAAAAAATAAAATTTACAATTTGAGTCCTAGAATTCCACTCCTAGGAGTTATCCTAAGGAACTAATCAGACAAATGCTCAATATTTATGAACAAGGATATCCATTGCAATATTGCTTATAATAGTAGGAAAAAAACCTAAACAAAAATATCTATTAACAAAGAACTGGTTATTTTATGGGTATGTGTGTGCACACACACACACACACAGAAATCCTAAGTAGCTGTTAAATTAAAATAATGTAGTTCTGTATTTCTTGACATGGACATATACCCATAACATAGATTGTTAAATGACAAAAGCAGGTTTCCAAACAGGATATATAATATTTTTTTAAATTTAGAAAGTAATTGTAATTAGGGCAGGTATAGTGGCTCATGTCTATAATCCCAGCACTTCGGGAGGCAGAGACAGGCAGATCACTTGAGGCCAGGAGTTCAAGATAAGCCTGGGCAACATGGCGAAACCCCATCTCTACTAAAATTACAAAAATTAGCCAGATGTGGTGGCACATGCCTGTAATTCCAGCTACTCAGGAGACTGAGGCACCAGAATTGCTTGAACCCAGGAGGCAGAGGCTACAGTGAGCCAATATGGCACCACTGCACTCCAGCCTGGGTGACAGAGCAAGACTGCATCTCAAAAAAAAAAAAAAAGTAATTATTTCATAACAGTAATTATTTCATAACAATTACAATTATTTTATAACAAATGATTATAACTATTTCTGAATGGTAGGAATTCAGGTGATTGGGGCAAAAGAAGCATTCCATTAATAATAGTCAAAAAATTACTTCTAGAACACTGTTTTAATGTCAATATGTACATGTTTAAAAAAAGACATATATAAAATATTTGAAAAATTCAAATATTTGAAAAAAGTTATCACTCTGCATTTATGTTATTTAATCCAAATTCACAAGAGTATTCATTTTTGATTTTCTCTTTTCTATTGTTTTCTGTCACTTTCACTTTTTTCAAGATGATCCATATTTATTCAACAGCAAAAACATAGTTAGCTCATTCATGGGGACCGCTCTCTGGAAAAACCAGAGAACAATCCCTGTGGTCATGGAGTCAAAACTGCCTTAAATACTTTACCAATCTACTGTTTAAATGTCTAACAGCATATCTACAGCTCGCAAAGAAACAAACAATGGAATTACCGCCTTAGAAAACAACTCATCATGCATCTTTCAGCCATGTGGACAATGAAATCTATAAAAGAGAAATAACTACTGCAACCAAATGCAAAAATAGTTATCAATGTCCAATCAATTATTTTCCTCCTGCCTTGGGAGTCATCTCAGCTCATGGGCAGCCAGTTCACAATCCCATGTATCTTCAAAACTGGCAAGAATGGCTGCTACTGGGAAAAGACCACCACCCACTCACACAGGCCCTCATCCTCACCCCTTAATACGACTTCACTCACAAACTCCTAGTGTGTAGCAGAAATCTAAAAATAACATTGCTTGTTGGAATGTAAAGACTCAAAGCTGAAAATTTCCCAGGCTTCACTCCAGCAATATTGAAAATGCAGATTTTTTTTTTCTACACCAACAGAAGCTTGGGGAATTGGGACCAAAGGCAGTGAGGTTCAGGGATCCATCTGCTTCTGTGCTATCCTGGGGAGAAGCAGTTACTGCTATTTTGGAATTCTCAAAATGCTTAGTAAGAGTCTTATGAAAGAACGCAATGAACACGAACATAACATCAGTGTAGGATCCAGGAACCAGGAACCACAAACCAAGCAGAATGACCTGGGAGAGTCTTGAACACGCCTGTGGCAATCCTTGCAAATAAAAATGTATCAATTCATAAAAATGGTTTTTAATCAGTCTCCTTTTTCTTGGTAGCGGTTCACTGATCATATAGAATAGCAAATTACAGCTTTAATTTCATTGTTTTCCCCTTCATCATTTACATAACCAACCAAACTTCTCTTAGCCTTTTCTATGTTTAAAGCACTATGCTAGGGTTTTGCCTCAAAGCATCTTGCCTCAGGCAGCTTACAGGGGAGAAAAATGTATAGAAGTTGTGCAATAAGGTTTAAAAAATGAAATAAAAGGCATAAATATTGGAAAGGAAAAAGTAAACCTTTATTAGCAGGTTACATAATTGTGTATCTAGCAAATCCAAGGAAATCGATCTATAAACAACTACAAGAATATGTGAAGGAGAGAAACAAAATATAGTATACCAAAACAAATTGTATTTTTATATATTAGCAATCAGCAATCAGAAAATGAAATTTTAAAACAATACCACTTACAATGGCATAAAAAATCAAATACATAGGAATACATTTAACAGAAGATATGCAAGACCCCTACATTGAAAACATTGCTGAGATAATGAAGGAAGACCTACATAAATGGCAAGATATACAATGTACACGGATGAAGATACCAATTCTCACGAACTGACCTATAGATTCAACAAAGTCCCAGTCAAAACCCCAGCAGGTATTGTTTTGTAGAAATTGACAAGCTTATTCTGAAAATTATGTGTAAATTTAAAGGATCTAAAATAGCCAAGACAACTCTGAAAAAAGAAAGATAAAGTTGGAGGACTTAAATGGCCAGACTTTAAGACTTACCAAAAAACTTACCATAAAAAATAGTCGTTAAGACAATGGGCAAAAAACTTGAATAGGCACTTTTATAAGAGCAGATATCCAAATGGACATTAATCATATGAAAAGGTGCTCAATATTGTTATCCATCATGGAATTAAAACAACATGCCTCATTAAAATCACAATGAAACACCACTACACATACCATAGAATGAAAAAGATGTATATATCAAATGATGGTGAGGATATAGACCAACTCTGGGTTCAAGAGATCCTCCTATCTCAGCCTACCAAAGTGCTGGGATTACAGGCAGGAGGCACCATGCCCGGCCAGCATCTTTATTCATTATTGTGAAAAACTGGAAACAACCCAAGTATCCATCAACAGGAGAAGGTATGAAAAAAAAATTGTTATCTATTCATACAATGGAATTCTACATAGTAATAAAAAAGAGCAAGCTACTGATACATGCAATCGCATAGATGAAGCTCAGAAGCATTGTGTTGAGAAAAAGTAGCCAGACACAAAATAGTATATATTGTATGATGCCATCTATTTGACTTCAAGGACATGAAAAAGTAACCTATGATAGAAATCAAAACAGTCATTACCTTTGGTAGCTGGCAGTGGTTATCACCTGGGAAGGGGCATGACAGAACTCTCTGGAGTGATGAAAATGTTCTGTATTTTGATGTGAGTGGTTGTTGCACAGGAATATATGTATGTAAAAATTCATCAAGCTGTACAATTAAGATTTTTGCATTTTTACTCTATGTAAATGATATCTCAATATAAAAGAAAGTTCTGAAATAAGCAGATGGTAGGAAGAAAAGTGTTCCAGAGAAGATGTGCATGTAAAGGGTTATCAGAAGGGTGAATTTCCAGCTGGGGTGTCCCTGAAGGACGGGAGGGGCAGCACTCAGCAAGAGAATCACATTTAAACTGACCCTTGAAAGAGGGGAAAGATTTGGCTCTAGGGCGAAAGGGAAATTAAATCAGATTTGTCAGGAGAAATGTATCAGGTTTAACCACATGAAATTTCTGATAGTCAACCATTTTTCAGCCTTCCAAAAACGACAGTATCATCTGGCTCAGTTTAACATGAAGACAACAACAGGGTTTGTGAAGGGCAGCTCTTTGGGCACACCTCTGCTTAGGGAAAAGAAGAAAAGCCAGAGAAAGAGCAGACAGAGAGAAAAAAGCAAAATAATAATAATAATAATAATACATTTAATAGGCTTTATGCACTTTGGGAAATGTAGTGCCTTAATTAAAAATCATCTAATGAAAAACTCTTGCCCAAGGAGCTGACAATTTACATAAGCTACACAAAGCCAAAATACTTACAAAAAGTGTTCAGCATCACAATCATCAGAGAAATAAGCATTAACCATGCGACACCATTCAAAAGATTTTTCTAAATAATTGTACATTTTTCTGGCAAGGGTTAGAAAAGCACTCTCACACATTTCTTTCCTAAGTGTAAATTCATACAGACTTTCTGGAGAACAACTTATCTGTATGTCTAAAATTCTTAACATTTTCTATATCTTGTGACTCAGTAATTTCACTTCTAGGAATTTATCATGTACATAATAAAAAGTACACATAAATATGTATGTAGAAAGATATTTACCACAACTTTATTTATAATATAAAAGATATTTAAATAACCTAAAGGTCCAATAATAGGGAAATTTGGCATATTGTAAAGGTTTTTTTTTATTTTTTTATTTTTTTGAGACGGAGTCTCGCTCTGTCACCCAGAGCCGGAGTGCAGTGACGTGCTCTTGGCTAACTGCAAGCTCCGCCTCCCAGGTTCATGCCATTCTCCTGCCTCAGTCTCCTGGTAGCTGGGACTACAGGCGCCCGCCACTATGCCTGGCTAATTTTTTGTATTTTTAGTAGAGACGGGGTTTTCACCGTGTTAGCCAGGATGGTCTCGATCTCCTGTCCTGGTGATCTGCCCGCCTCACCCTCCCAAAGTGCTGGGGTTACAGGCGTGAGCCACCACGCCCAGCCAAAGTTATTTTTTAAATCATCCTTTTATAGCTGGGCATGGTGGCACATGCCTGCAGTCCCCAGCTACTCAGGTGGCTGAGGAAGGAGAATTGCTTGAACCTGGGAGGCAGAGGCTGCAGTGAGCCAAGATCGTGTCACTGCACTGCAGCCTGGGCAACAGAGTGAGACCCTGACTCAAAAAAATAAAATAAAATATCACCCTTTTTTGAGAATATTTCATGACATATATAAAAGAAAGCTCACAATAAATCTCATCTTTAAAATGACATTTGGAAGTTGTCCTGTTTTTGATGAGGATAGAGAGATAGAGAGATATATCTATATAGCTATATATAGATATAAAGATTATCAGAAAGAAATTACATGAAATGGCAGAATTACAGTAAAAATATTTTATGCTCTTTTTTTTAACAACAGCATGGATTACCTAAAATTGTAAAACAAAACAAAATATATATTATTTCTAAAGCTATTTGTCTCAAATTGTCAAGTGGCATACAAAGCAGTCCACAGGGTGTCATATGTGCTGCTCGCACATCTCCTGAAAGGAGTGTACAAAGATGGGTTTGCCTTAAAGCTACAGGAGCTTAAGCTTCAGGACCCTTTCTCAGGGCACATAAGCCCCTTCTAAAGCCCTAGGGAGGGTCCTAACGCTGTACCTTCTTAGCCATTTTTAAAACGTTTTGCATTAATAAGGTATTTCAACAGCGACTGGTTGAAATTGCTGTCTCTTTTCACCACAAGTTCTCCTTCGTTCTTACATAAGGTAGCCAGAGTCGCACTAGATGTTTTGGGAATCTGGCAGTTGAGTTGGAATACCTCAAGTTAGAGGTTTTGCAGGACATCATTCATGAGTTTTGTGATCATTTCTACGTGTAGTTAAGTGGTTGTTGCCTGTCCCATGGTAGATAGGACTTTCAGGAACGTTCCTACCATCCACTGTGCTGATTCACCCAGTGTCATTACTGAAGGTACAAGGCAAGAGGACAGGAACAAGTCCCCAGGTGTCTAGCACTGAAGTGTGGGGGCGGCGAAGGAGAAACAAGGTTTGAAATGTACAGAGCCAAAAGCTAGTCTACGGGAAAAAAACACCGAATCATCAGATGCGGAACAGAAGGTCCAGCTTTCATCAACATCTGCTCTCATTTTTTCAGGATTCGATGGGACCAGTGGTATCAAGGCAGAGGGTTGGTTAAGCTATTGGGTGGACTAAGAGGGAGGAAATGGCACCAGAAGTACAGTCTGGTATCTGTGGGTTGCTTCTCTAATATCGAACCACCTCTCTGGGCAAATTCTCATTCTCATCTGTAAAGTTCTCCCTGTCTTTATCTCAGAAGTTCTTGACATTGGTGTGACAGGTGATTCTGAACCCCTAGGAGACTGACCTAGCTTCCTGTTTGTCATATTCTCTTCGAGATCTTCATTCTTGTGCCCCAACCCAGACTGATGACCTGTATACTTTTTCACTGGTTTTTGAGTCTCAGAAATTAGGTTTCTGGCCATCAACCCTGACTGCACTTGATCAGCAGCTCTCATGTCGGTTCCACAGGAAATCTTCCGCCTCTTCCTGTGGGCATATTTACTTCCACACAATATTACTACTGATGTGTATGCAGGTTTACACCTACTTGCTTCTGTAAAGAACTTGAAGATGCTTGTAAAATATATGCGATAAACTAGAACAATGGTTTTTTAATCAATTTGGGGTATATCAATTATGATTCCATTCAGTTGTGGCTTTTTAATCTATTTTGGGTGGGGCCATTACGATTCCATTCAGCTGGGACCTTTGTCTTACTGCTCCATCATTTCTTCCCGTGTATGGCTTCTTTTCCATAAGGTGATAGTGTGGCTGCTACACCTCAATGCGTCACAGCTGCATCCCAGGCAAAAGGAAGGAGGAATGGGAAGAGACAGCATCACAGACTTCTGCTTACTTTATATTGGTTAGAACTGTGTCTCCTGGCCAATTAGCTGTAAGACACTCTGAGAAACTGAATATTTAATGGGGCCTGTTGCTCTGAAAAAACTCAGATTTCTCTTGGTAAGAAAGAAGGAGAACATATAACAAGTAGACAACTCATTATAAGTGCCACACCAAGAAAAATCTAAACCTCATAGATGTTACCAAAAGGAAATTTTTCCCTATGTGTCCACGAATATTTATGGAAACATAAATATAAAACTATAGGATTACATTTACATAATACTATAGGATTAAAGTAATGTAACAGGAGGTTCAGCTCTCATTGAAATTTGCTCTCATTTTCTCAGGACTTGATGGGACAATAGTGGTACCAAGGCAGAGGGTTGTCTAATACTATAATATTATACAATGTGTGTTTGTATAATACTGTAGAATTATGTAGGTCTGCTAAAATTAGAATAACCTGGATAATTATTTATTGCATCTCTTGGGGTTTTTTTTCTCCTTTATACTTCTCCCTTCTGAGGTTCCTTCTTATTTAAATCAATAAAAGAATCTTAATAATAAACTTAGGAGGCATTGGCAAGATGAATTAAGACTCATGAAAATGTTTCCACATAGGCCAGGCATGGTGGCTCACGCCTGTAATCTCAGCACTTTGGGAGGCTGAGGCAGGTGGATCACGAGGTCAGGAGTTCGATACCAGCCTGGCCAAGATGGTGAACCTTTGTCTCTACTAAAAATACAAAAAAATTAGCCAAGTGTGGGTCAAGCACCTGTAATCCCAGCTACTCAGGAGGCTGAGGCAGAGAATTGCTTGAACCTGGGAGGCAGAGGTTGTAGTGAGCCGAGATCCCGTCATTGCACTCTAGCCTAGGTGACAGAGTGAGATTCTGTCTCAAAAAAAAAACAAAAAACAAAAAACCGGAAACAAAGTAAATGTCCCCAAAGAGAATATCAAATAAATTATGGTCATTCTAATCTATGAAATAGTATGCAAAAAATAAAACTACTATGAAATACTATAAAGGACTATACAACTTGTGTATGCTATAATTAAAATTCTAAAAATACATATAAATAGTATAAAGACCAAAAAGGAATAAAAAAAGAAAACGTGTTTATTAAGAAAATGTGTTATGAAGATATTCCCTCTTTCTTTTCTCAACTTTTGAAATGTTTTAAAAATGTTTGTAAAACAGTCTGCTAAGAGAACACAGGTAACTTACTGTTAGTAACCAAGTCAAGCTAATGAGTGACCACACAGAGGCTTGCAGAAAATCAGTCTCACTCTCCCTGGGCAGATGCTGAACCTGCTGCCTGTACCGGTTATAACAGAAAGTCTCCCTAAAAATGAAGCCAAGAGATTGGGAACATAGAAATGGAGTAAGATTTTAGCAGCTACATAGGATTTGCCACATCTCAAGGCCATTAAACTCAATAATCAGAGTGAAAAAGGTCAACTCTATTATCCACAGTTTATATGTGAGAAATAGAAGCTCAAAATGACTCCCCAGAGAGAAAGCATCCTCTCACAGCAAGGAGGATCTAGGGAACCAACACAAAATAATACGTATATTCACCTAAGAGGCTTCTAGATTGAATAAATCCTCTCTAGTTGCATCTTTAAGCATGTACCTCAAATGCTGGTGAACAGGTAACTGTAATTACCCAAATAATTACAGGTAGCTGTAATTACATAATTAATTACAGGTAAGTATAATTACCTAAAGCAAATAGCATGCCTTCCTTCTCAAATGACACACACTTGAAGTTGTTTTTCTAATGGCGACGGTAGACTTGTACAATTGCCTACATTTGTGACCCTGCTGTCCCTGTGGCCCACCCATGACTCACACCTGCACAGTGACCTGTTGCCTGGGATGGAGAATTCCGCCTGACGCCAGAGTGAAGCAATGCTATACCATCTTACCCATTCATGTTCCTTCCCTTACAGTTCCTTCCTGAAATCATGTAGTCTCTCTTCATCAAGAGCTAGTCACATAACTCCCCAAATTAAGTAATGTTCTCTATTCCTTTCCTGTCTCTACTTTGCGGTGGGGGGAATTGCTAATATGAGCCTCCTGGGATGCCTTAGCACTACTTGGTGAAAGGTTCATTCCAACAAAACTCGTATCACGTTGAAAGGATCATTTCCCCACTGCCTGGAGAAGAATTGACTGTGATGATCACCCCATCCTATGGTTTCTCCACAGGGTTCAAAATACGGAGGCCGCATTGTGTCCATGGACAGGAGCATGGAAAGAAATCTTTAAAAGCTGGACCAAGAAAGGAAAGAAGGCAGAAAAGTAGGAAGAAATCCTGATACTGGTAGTACCAAATGCCTCTGAAATTGTTTGGAAAGTAAAAGTTAAGAGGAAACTAACAAAAACTCTGTAAAAATGAGATAAATTAAAAGAAAGATATGATAAAAAGAGAGAGAGAAATAATATCCCTTAACAGTCTGTCAGCAAAATTTAAATTACACTTTAGGCAAGTGTTAGAATGCCTGCCTGGCCTATCCCTTCCCCTTCTCATGAAATCTGGACCTGCCCACAAACTTAGTAGACAGCAGGCCTCGTACCCCCATTCCCTTTAGCTACTACTGACTGGGTCAAGGACAGAGAGCAGACTGGAAGGAGTCCTACACCTTGGTGGGCCAGATATCAGTTGAATTCACTGTCTCTGGAATTTGACCTCCTACCTGACTGGCTGCTGCTCCTCAGTTCTCTTTGGTGGCCTTCCTCCTTGTCTCCACCTCTAGATATTGGGGTACCCCAGGGATTAGCCCCAGGCCTCCTCTGCTCTATACATGTTCTCTCTCTGGGTGATTTTAGCTAGACCTCTGGCAAGATTTAGCTAATCTCCAGTCCTGACCGCTCCCCTGCTCCAGATTCAAATATCCAAGTAGCTGCTTGATAGATTCATTTGGAGACCTAGTAGGCACCTCAAAACTTAACGTGTCCAAAACATGAATTTATTTTCTCTCCTCCCTCGCCCCCATCCTGGTCCTTTCCCTGTCTTCCCTCATGTCTGCAAATGGTCACCCCATGCAACTAGTTGCTCTGGCAAAGCTTAGTCATCAACCTCAATTTATCTCTTTTTTTTTTTTATCACCCCATAACCAACTCACCTACAAATCCTGCAATATCCCTACATGGCCCCTTCTCACCAACTCCACTGCCACCACCCTAAGCCCAGCCCCATCACCTCTCAAGGGGATTACTGTAATAGTCAGCTGCTAGGTCTCTTTGCTCCTACTCTTGCCCCTCTACATTCTGTATTTCACACAGCCACCAGAGTGATCTTTTAAAAATGTGAATCATGATCAAATGTAACTCGTCAGCTTAAGACCCTTCCAATCAATGGCTTTTTATTTCGCTTAGAAAAAAAGTCCAAATGTCTGACCATATTACAAGCCCCTTTGTGAGATGTCCCTACCTCTTGCCTCTCAGACCTCAAATCCCACTACTCACCCCTAATTCATTATGCTCCAGCCACCGTGACTTCTTGCTGATCTTTCAAAGCACCACCTTCACTCCTGACACACGACCTTGACTCATGCTGGCCTCTTTGCCTGGAATTGTCTTCCCCAGATCTTTGCATTGCAGGCTTTGCCCATGATTCAAGTCCATTCAAATGCCCCCTCGGTCACTTTCTTTAAAGCGGCATGACATTCCCCCATCCAATTACCTTAGTACCTTATTTTATTTCGCATTCACTCATCAGCATCTGAAAGTATACTGTTTATTGATGGGTTTGCTTTTTATCTGATTATTGCCTGAACCTTCCACAGGAGACCAGGGCTTAAAACAGCGCCTGGAGCACTGTAGGCACTTATTAATACTTGGTAAATGAAGGAATATAGGTCTTAGCATCTACAGTCAGTGGTGAGTTCTAGACTGCAGAGATCAGAAACATGCTTGAACCTAGTGGAGGAAGCTGGCTGAGAAGATACAGAGAAACCAGAAAACTCCTGCCACTGGAGACCACCGCACCATTTCTAGTCATTTCCTGCTGCAGTTCCATGAAGGTTGGCTGCGTTGCAATACCTGTGTTTGGGAGTTTGCTGTGCCCTTTCCATGAAACCCCCTTTACCTGAGCTAGCTTCAGTGCGCTTTCGCTTCGTGCACACAAACAGCACTGAGTACCAACTAAGACCAGACACTGCAGAGCTACCAGCCGGCCTTGTTATTTCTTTTCTAACCCCAAAATGGCAAACACATCCTGGGTAAGTGAGCTGGACCAAAGAGGACACTCTGCACAACCACCGTATTTTCCCCATTTTCTAGGGAGAGAAACTGAGACCCACAGGTGTATGTGTCTTTCTCATGACACCTGCTAGCATCTGGCAAAGTCTTAATTTGCAAATAGGAAGGATGAGCACCTCCTGTCATGGAACATGATCTCTATACATGGAATCCACTCTTTTGGAAGGCAATCACATGATAGCCTGTGCTCTCTATAAAGGGAGAAATATAAATGACTCTGTTGTCCATAACCCAGTTTTGATTAACTAGGGTTTAAAGTGTCAACAGTGCATTTCTTCAAGAGGTTATGGGCATAGCAACAAGGAGCCCTATCTATAGCAATAACTGCTGTCATTTTAACAGTCCTTTTCTCACGCACCTCCCACAGCTAATCACTTGACAGCTTTAAATGAATATGAACTGCAATGCACAATTAATAAATTCAATTATTTTCCCTTTGCACATCTGAACACATAAAGCAATCTGCCAACATTTAAGGAAATCCCATCATGCTACGAAGCATAAAGTCATATTTCAGGAAGTGAGAAATTAAGACACAAGGATGATGGCACACTTGCCCAAATATTATAAAGCACATCCAGCAAAGTGCCACAGCAACGTGGCAGAACTACTGATTCTTCTGCCTCCAATTACTCAGGCCTTGTCAAATAACAGGGAAGACCTGATGCAAACACACAGCCATTTCACTGCATTTCTCAAGCCTTTTTAATAAAAATAGATCCCAGCTGCCACTCACCTTCTTAAAAAAAAATCCACCCGAGGAAATATAATTCAGTTATCTTCCAATGACTTCATATGAAAGGTTAATGGCACGGTGTGCTGTTGGAAGCCAGTAGTGTTTGCTATTTCGACTTCTCACTTAAGAGTTCCATTATTCTGTACAACCCCAAGCAAATGCCTTTATTTAAACCACCTCCAACTGACCTTTATAGCTTAATGCTAGGTTCATCTTGACAGCTTCCTACAAGCATTCATTTCAATACTGGCCTGCAGAATTACCCAAAAACAATATAGCATGGCACACCACATTTTTTCAGAGAGCACAAAGGGAGCGGGAGGCAGGCCAAGTATTTTACTGCAGATTTTAAGGGTTGACTCCCGGGCACACTATTGTTCTGTTCCTGTCAGGGCTGGTCAGAGAACTTCAGGGGACCTCAACCCTATGGGATTAACGTATTCTTGTCAGGGGTAGGGTAGGGAGAAGGAATTTAATAGGTGTTCCCACTCATCAAAGAGAAAGCCTTAGGAGTTTCATTTTACTCAGAAGGAAGGCTCTCAAACAAAAGCGTGGGCTCCGGGGAACCTCTGGGAACACTAAATGTTCCGTGAACACTCTGCATGGTGGGCATGAGGGCTTGGGGCTCCCATAAAAACTGTGTTTGCAAGGAGACAGAAGGGCTGGCATGTGTCATACCTAATCAATGGTTCTTGAATTATACAAGACCAGTGGGCTCTGAGGCTCCAGCTGGTCTGTGTCTCCAGCCCACTCATTAAACAGTGAGCCGAAGCCTCTAAAAGTGTGCAAAGGCCTGAGGGTTTGAGACATGGGACAAGTTTTGATGCCAAAGAAGATTTGAAGGAAATTTTTTGTTTGTTTGGTTGGGGTTTTTTTCCCCCAAAGTGTGGTGTTCGGACCACCTGCAGCATAATCACCTGCAGCATTTTGTAAATGTTCCGATTCATGGACCCCTCTTTTTACCTTCTGAATCTAAAGCTCTGGGAGGTGGCTTTATACAAGCTCCCCAAGTTCGAGAACTACTCCCTTAAGAATAGAAGTAATAAAAGGGTTCTTTTATGACGCCTTCTCTTGGTGGCTCTTCTCTTATTGTCAAAAACAAACAAAAATGAAAAGAACAAAATATTCAAGCTTTTAATAATGTTAGAAAACATACTGTTTACCACCATGTCAAAAATTCACATGACCACAATATAACCAGCCTACAACTGGGTCTGCTTAGAATTCAAATGTATCTACACATTATTTTTGAGGTTAAACCTCTTTAATGAGTCATTTTGTTTTCACTGTCTCAACAAAGCCTTTTCATACAGAAAATTGATCCTTAATGTTGTTGGTATCACACTGATGGAAATAAAAGTATGCTGTGGCACAAACGGGCCCTGGCATCCAAGTAGTTTTGTTCATTTACGCCTATTTCTGATTTAAGTCGAGGAGTATTCAAATAATGGTAAAAAGCCCATTGGTTTTGCACATGCGCACTTTACCTCTTCTGAACTCTGCAATTCTCCCATTAGTTCAGTCCGTCAGCCAGCGGACTTAAGCCAGGCATCGTGCTGACATTTAAAGATGATTCCTTTTTCGTCATAAGAAGAAACACAGAACATCATTTGATAAACATAAAAATTAAAGAGCTCTGCTGGCAGCCCCTTTACAAGGCACTGGAGAAACCCTGGGTTGGGCACGACTGGTGCTTTTACCAACACAAGCCTAAAGGACCCCTCCAGCTGCTGGATTAGCCCTAAAGGCAACCATTTGGTTTATTGGTGTAAATATGAGCTATTGTGTCTGGTGGTCCATCAGAGTGGCCCGAACCTACTGCTTTGCCTTGTAACAATCACACAGTGAAGACAGCAGAGTTGAGTGTTGTATTTACACTGCCTGTCTAAATCTGGTTTCATAGACCAACATCCCCCTTGCCCCATCCACAGGGATACCCATTAATGCTGCCGCAACCAAGTTAGTGACTTGTTTTCTATCTCTAAGTGCAAAAAGCAATAAAAAGGTGTCAGTAGTTGTCCTGAGAGACTTTCTCTTGGTGCTTATTATTCTCAAATAATAGCCCTTTCAACGGGCAGTTATTTGAGAAGTAAAGCTCTCTTTAAAGGTATGATTGACACATGAGCTCTCTGTCCCTGCCAGAAATTGATACAAATGAAGGGAGCTTCTTATTGCAACGTTTCCCAGGATCCTTCTCTAACTAAAATACATGTGGAGCACCCACAATTGGCCACCTCCAACTCCCATTCCAGACGGTCAAATATGCAGCATCCACAAATGCCCCACATAGAAAACTTACCCCTATGCATTGTTTAACATTTGCAATTACTATCTCCTCAGTCACGGCTAGAATCATTATTTTTCTTTACATTAGAGCATCAGGAAAGAAATCACTGGATTTTTAAAATTGAAAAAAGAAACAGGAGGGAGTTTTCAAGACCACATGGTGGTTAAACAGAATAGAGACCTATTCGCTTCAGAAGACTTCCTGGCCATAAGAGACTGAGCTCTCCTCCACCGCAGGGCGCAACTGTAATGGGGCTGCAAATTCATGTTAGCATTAGGTCTGCCTCTCAGTCCCTGGCTGAGGCCATTCCGACCACGGTTCTGACTCAGATAATTTGCCAGTCCACGGGTGAATAATGCAACAGAGAGCTAAGAACAAAAAGAAGAATTACTACTGAGATGCAAACGTCTCCTCTACTTAGTTCCAGAAGAGCGAAAGAAAAGTCAATTTGTTTCACTCCTTGTATTTATTAACAGTGATTTTTCCTTCAGTAGATAAGGAATGAAAAAACTACAGGAGGCAACACTCATAAAAGTAAAATATAACCTCAGTGTCTTCCCCATGGATGAGTTCATAAACCCTGACTCAACCCTAAAATGGCAACTGGCTCCATAACTGACTCTGAAATTGTCTAATTAAATCTACAAACTCAAACCAGGAAGACCTTTTTCTCGAATTGAAATAATTTATGAATAGCAGACCAGTATTTCAAACCAGCTCAGCATGATTTTGGCTTATCTTTGGCAATAAGCAGACCATTCTAGAACACCCTATAAGCCTTCCCATAACCAATTAAAGCTTGATGCCTGCAATTATAAAAGAAAGGTGAAATGCCTCTGTGAATGGGGATAATGAACCTTTCCTGTGTAGAAGCTTAGATTACAACTGGGTGATCCAATACAAGGCTAAAGAGTTCCTTTATTCTTTTTATCTTTAACTTTTAAAAAAATCAGACTAACACATATGTATTATTAAAGTCAAAGAGCACTCTAAGCCTGGAAAGAAAAAGAGCAGCCAATTTTACTCCATTCCTATCCCCTCCCAGTCTCATTCCCTCCAAGTAGGTACTCTCAACTCTTTTTGGCTATTCTCTATGATCATAATCTCCACATTTTTACATTAACTCTTTCATTGCTATCGTTTCCTTTTTCCATTCAGACAATATCTACTTCCTGCTGTCAAAGAGTATCACCTAGCTGTTGCATTACTTCCTCCCATTTTCTGACCCCACTATCACCTCTATATAGTCATATCACTATTTTGATTAAAGCAATACAGTATCTACATTGTTATGACTATGATTCCAGACAGCTTTGACCAAATTCTGCCTCCACCAGGCACTGGGTATGTAACCTTGTGCATCATTTTCAACAAATGTAAAATGAAAAAAGTATTCACACCTACTTCATGGGCCTGAGGGTTCAATGAATAATTATGTGCCAACATTTACACAGTGCAGGTGCAGACTGAGCACTCTCTAAATGCACAGTCAGAAGAGATTTCCTTTCTTGCTCATGTCTTTTCTTTTGCCCTGGCCTCATTTTTCATTTACTTAATTTTCTACATTACTTTCACTTATATATCCTGAAAACAAAACCCTAACATTTCTTTTATTGCAGACATTCTTACCGCTAGAGAATGTATCCGAATCACACAGCACCAAAGTAGGTTAGTGGCCATGAATCTGCAGCAACTTCAATTCTTGCCTCCTCAGAAGAAATAATTTGAGGGGCATAAGGCACAGTGAGAGACTGAGGCAAGTTTTAGAGCAGGAATGAAAGCTTATTAAGAACTTTAGAGCAGAAACGAAAGGAAGTCAGGTTCACTTGGAAGAGGACCAACGGGGAGACTTGAGAGATTCAAGTGCATGGTTTGACCTTTGACCTGGAGTTTTATATGCCGGCATGCTTCCAGGGTTTACGCCCCCTTCTCCCCAATTCTTCCCTTGGTGGGGTGTTGTCTGCATGCACAGTGGCCTGCCAGCACTTGGGAGGGGCCCCACGTGCAGTGTGAAATGGTACACATGCTCACTTGAGGCGTTTTTCCCTTACCAGCAGAGTGTTCCTAGAAGAAGGTCATATACCGGATAAACTCCACCATCTGGCCTCTTAGTCCACAAGCTTGAATCCGCCCAACTATGGAGATCTTATCAGGAAGCTACTGATCACCACTTTCAGGTGTTTTCTATCTATTGGAAGACTGCCTTTCCCTGGTGCTGCCTGCAACCAATTATTATTTTAGAGACAGTTTAACAACTGTCTGACCATCACCTGATGGTCTCCTGACTTTCCCGGTTGGGTTGGCGGGGTGGGGGCTCTCCTGCCCTGCTTATGTCTAACTACCTACTGTAACAATATTAAATTACATCATTTTTATTTGTTTGTTTTCCTTAAAGACATCCTTCTTGGAGTGCTTCATCCTCCTGTTAGAATCTTTCCAAATTCTGTGGGCCTGATGCACACTGTAAATTGGCTACTCCCTTCTCCTGTTTACTGTGCAGGTTCTTGACCTGGTCCCATTTCTTTTTCCCTCTTGATTTAGATGTCTTTTTGGTGGGGCACATTCCCAGCTATTCCTAAGGCAAGATACATAGAAAGGAAATTCCTTCAGTCATGTAATTGTGAAAAACGTATTTATTCCACCTACACATTTGTCAGAATTTCCACAGAATATAGAATTCTAAATGGAAATAATTTTCCCTCAAAATGTTGAGGGCTGTGCTCCATCATCTTCCACCTCCAATATTTCTTTTGAAAAGTATAGTGTCCGTCTAATAATCGATTTCTTATTCTTTGTGGTAGCTCATAAGATTTTTCTTCATTCCTGGTATGAAATTTTATGATGATATGCATCTCTTCTACCAGACACCCAGTGGACCCCTTCAATCTGGAAATTCATGCCCTTTGGGAAAAGTTTTTCTTTTTCTTTTTTTTAATCTTCTGATTTCCTTCTATGTTCTTTTTGGAATTCCAATTCATTGGAGGTAAGCCTCTTGGATTTTTTTTCTTCATTGCTATCTTTTCCCTCCTATTTCCTTATCCCTTAGTCTTTCTATTCTACTTTCTGAGAATTTTTCATTTCCTAACCCTTCCTTTTTTATTCCTCCTCTCATATTTTTAATAACTTATTTTGTCAATATCCTTTTCTTGTTAATAGCACACTATTCTAATTTAGGGAGTGCAATAGCATCTCTTATCTTTCTAGAATACTGTGATCAAGTTATTCCTTTTTTTTTTTTTTTTTTTTGAGATGGAGTTTTGCACTTGCTGCCCAGGCTGAAGTGCAATGGCGCAGCATGGTCTAGGTTCACTGCAACGTCTGCCTCTCAGGTTCAAGTGATTCTCCTGCCTCAGTCTCCCAAGTAGCTGGGATTACAGGCACACACCAACATGCCCAGCTAATTTTTGTATTTTTGTAGAGACAGGGTTTCACCATGTTGACCAGGCTGGTCTCAAACTCCTGACCTCAGGTGATTCTCCCCCCTTGGCCTCTCAAAGCACTGAGATTACAGGTGTGAGACACCCTGCCTGGCAGGGGAGCTACTATGATCAAGTTATTCTTAGCATTTTTTTTCTATTGCTTGTATTCATTATTTTCTTCTGAATTCTTTTTTCTCTTCAATTTTATTTCCTTTTTTTATGTAAGAGACTCCCTCAACTATCTGGTCATATGTGGCTCTCTGCTTGTATTTAAGAAAGAGTCATAATAATTTGAATGGAAGTTCTGGGAGAATGAGTAAAACTCACAGTGGGTGATTGGCAGAAACTTGTCTTGTTAAGAAATCTGCAGGTGTCTGTATCTTTTGATTTGCTAGTCAATTTCCCCACAGAGCTATTCCCCCATTCCTGCAGGGTCTGTACATGCACATGCCTGGTTGGATGGAAGGCAGAAAGTCTCACCCTAGATCTTCACTTAACTTGGGGTATCTCAACCTCAACACTATTAACATTTGGGGCCAGGTAATTGTTTGTTATGGGGATGTCCTGTGCATTGTAGAATATTTAGCAGAACTCTGCCGTCTACCCACTAGTTGCCACTAGGAAACTGCCACCCAATTGTGAAACAACAAAAAATGTCTCCAAACATTGCCAGATGTCTGATTTGTCCCACATCTGGGAGTTCCCAGTCACCCTCTCTAGACAGTAAATTCCTATCTATGCAGAATAAACAGTACTTCCCTAGCATGATGACAGAAGAGAGGGGATCTTTTTTAAACAAATCTTCCTATCAACCCTGCCTTTAGAAGTATCTAGTGCTGACCAGGCATGGTGGCTCATGCCTGTAATGCCAGCACTTTGGGAGGTCAAGGCAGGCAGATCACCTGAGGTCAGGAGTTCAAGACCAGCCTGGCCACCATGGCGAAACCCAGTCTCTACTAAAAATACAAAAATTAGCTAGGCATGGTGGCAGGTGCCTGTAATCCCAGCTATTCGGGAGGCTGAGGCAGGGAGAATTGCTTGAACCCAGGAGGAGGTTGCAGTGAGCTGAGATTGCGCCACCGCACTCCAGCCTGGGTAACAGCAAGACTCTGTCTAAAAAAAATTTTTTTTAAAGTGTCTAGTGGCACCAATATCTGAGCCTGTCTGGAATTTTGTGGCAAAAATCAGCTTGTTTATAATTGGCTTTAGGCTTTTAACCAGGCAGAAAAAACTAAAATTCAAGTCAATTACCATTCATCCAACTGCCTTCCATATTTCAAAATTTTGTTGACTCTCATATATAGTCATCTGATTTCTTATTTTCTTTGTCCTTATGAATTTATGCTGCTTAATATTTTTTTCCTGACATTTTTGCAGTGTTATGGATGGAAAAGAGTCAACAGTAAACATTACATTTGGGTACCCTGTTTAAAACATGTTTAAATTTGGGCACCTAAAATTTTTCAATTCTTTCTCAAATTCTAAATTTGAGAAATTAAAAAAGCTAACAATTCTCATACAGGCAAAGAAAACATCACTTGAGCATTGCTCATCTGAGTGCACAAGACTGTACAGGTCTCTTGTGCATATTTTATCAAAATACCAGAGTTTGTGATTGGAAAACTATATGGAATTACAAATATTGCACTAAGACCAAACCAGGACAAAAATATCACCAATCCAAGTCTGGCGATGTCGAGGTTATCTTAAGATTAAACAAACCTGTAGAACAGAGCCCTCTTATTCCCAATGAATCTAATGTAACCACCCTTTTTCCATATTAAAGATGAAATTTTATATCTCAGAAAGACACATCTGTACCATCATTAGCTCCCAAAAGTCAAGTGGGTCAAAGAATCTGTCCACCTAAATCCAGTCACTTCTCTCCATACCCATAATTACCCTCCTCTTAAATCAAGTCACTATCATCTCTTGCCTGGATTTCTGTCTAGTCTGCCACCATTCAGTCCAGTCCTCTACAAGTGTAATCTTTTCAAAGAACAAATATGATCATTTCACATACAGAGGTGTTTGAACCAGAGCAAATCCTTCTTGAATAGGGGCTTGGTATAAGGAGGCTGAGACCTACTGGGCTGCATTCCCAGACTATTAAAGCATTCAAAGTCACAGGATGAAATAGGAGATCAGCACAAATACAGGTTATAAATATATTGCTGATAAAACAGGTTGCAGCAAAAAAAGCCAACCAAAATCCACCAAAACCCAGATGGCAATGAGAGTGACTTGGTCGTCCTCACTGCTACATTCCCACCAGTGCCATGACTGTTTACAAATGCCATGGCAACATCAGGAACTTACCCTGTATGGTCTACAAAGGGGAGGTATGAATAATCCACCTCTTGCTTTGCATACAATCAAGAAATAACCATAAAAATGGGCAACCAGCAGCCCTCAGTGCTGCTCTGCCTATGGAGTAGCCATTCTTCATTTCTTTACTTTCGTAATAAACTTGCTTTCATTTTACTCTATGGACTTACCCTGAATTCTTTCTTGTGTGAGATGCAAGAACCCTCTCTCAGGATCTGGACTGGGACCCGTTTCCGGTAACATCTTTCTGGCAAACCATGGAAGGTACTGTAGTAAGGAAACCCCCCAACCCAAAGGCTAATTTTGGGTAAGTGGTGGGGTCTGGTAACATCTTTCTGGCAAACCAGGAAAGAGACGATACTGAAGAACCTCCCACCCCCAACCCAAAAGAAATAGACTGCAGCACTGATTGGCCGACTTTGGGTAAGTGGTAGGACACCCAGGTAAAGGATGGGATTGGGTTAGAGACCCAACTTAGGGGAGTTAGAGTCTCTCCTAAGACAGAGTGGGTTATAGGCCCCTCTTAATAAAAGGCAAGGATGCTTGACCAAGCTTGGGTTTGAGGTCCAACTTAAGAAGATTAGAGTCCTTCTTAAGATTTAGAGGATCAGTAAAGTCAATTTTGACTAAGACCAGGTTTGGCACTATGGGATGTTAACTGCTATTCTCTTTGGATTAACCTGCCTTGCAGTCTTTGCTGACAGCTACAGGTGACAAAACTAGGGATGTACAGGACCATGGGACATGGGGAGTTTTTTCCTTCCCAAAAGGGGAAACTTGAGAGCTGATGGGACTGCTGGAAAAGATCCCTTCACGACTGACAAGCAGCTGCCTGAACTTATGAGCAATGGGTGGGTCTGTCTCTGGCCTCCCTGAGATCTTCACCTTACCCACCCTGCCTTAGGCAATGCTTTTCTCTCTCTCTCTGTCTCTCTCTGCAAACTAGTTAAATGAATGGTAAAAAAATTACTGTTTATCTCCTCTGTAAAGTTTTGATTAATGGGAAAAAAAGGATTTGTGAGGCTAATCTCAAGCTGTAGCAAATCTGTTGCACTTTGTGCTATGCATTTGTCTTTCTGTATCTTTCTGTCATAGAGAGGGTTACTTTAGATAGAAAATGGGCTTAGAACCTAAGCCTGCTGTTCAAAATGGCCCAGGAAACTGGTCAGTCATGTCCTTAGGAGCTTGACCTTGTAACCGTGGCCGTGCTTTCTCTTTTCACAATGGTGGCCTGGTTTCAGGGTTCAATTCCTGGCTTAGGAGTGAGCTCTTCCTGATTTAATATCTGCATGACCTTTACCATTTTTTATTCTTTCCCTCCACAAACTGTCTTGAATTTCCTTTCTCAGAGTACCTGTGAGGTTACTTTTAGTAAAGTTTAAAAGCCAGAAATATTTGCCGTTTGGCCAGGCTAAAGATGAGTAATAAAAAATTCAAAAGGACATTTTTAAAGAGTGCTATGGTTAAAAGTCAGCTTAATTAAAAGTGGGTATTCAAGCTCTAACAGCCTGGAGTTCCTTGGGAAAAAACACAGGAGGTGCCACAGACCCTGTTTTCGGGGGAGGGGGGGAAGAACAACCTCTGTTTTCCTCATGGAACCCCAGGAATTAAAAGTAGATAGCGCTCCAGGAATTAAAAATAGATCTCTCTCAAAATCTAAGGCTTTGTTCTGTTTTGCATTGCATTATCTGACATTTTTGACTTTTGGGAGCATCAGAAATTACTTCACATTATGAGACAGCTCTGGTGTGTAATAACTAGGTAGGAAATGTCCTTTTGGGGATGGGCTGATTCCCTCTTTTGGGGATCCAGAATCTGATATAAAACTGGGACCCTTAATTTTGGGGGATCTGTTTTGCCTTCCAACTATGTTTGCTTATTACGCCATTAAAAACTACATGCTTTCCTGGCCCTGGGGTCCATCCTGAAGCCAGTAATTCAATTAAGAAACTGGCAAATAGGCCAGATGCAGTGGCTCACACGTGTAATACCAGCACTTCGGGAGGCCAAGGCAGGCAGATCACAAGGTGAGGAGATCGAGACCATCCTGGTTAACACGGTGAAACCCCATCTCTACTAAAAACACAAAAAATTAGCCGAGCATGGTGGCGGGCGCCTGTAATCCCAGCTACTCAGGAGTCTGAGACAGGAGAATGGCATGAACCTGGGAGGTGGAGCTTGCAGTGAGCCGAGATCGTGCCACTGCACTCCAGCCGGGGCGACAAAGCAAGACTCTGTCTCAAAAAAAAAGGGGGGAAAAGAAAATAAACTGGCAAATGAAAAATACTACAACTACTAGGTCTTCTTCTGTCTGTGTATTTCTATATGTTTTGTGTATGGTGCTTATGTATGAAAGAGCTTTAATTGGCTTAAGAATAATAAGAGCTTAAATATTTTAAAAGAGAAGTAAAAAGTGTAATGCCTTTTAGTTCACATGACTTTAGTAATCTTTGGAAAATAAAAACAGTTTTACGTGGAAGGTGTGTAAAGAAAGTGAAATGTGTTTTTGGTAAAAAATTATAAAAAGTCATGGGAATGTGGATTTCTGGCCTAAACTAAAGGGTTAAAGGGTTGTTTTAAGTTAGACAGGATAAAGCTGAAGGTTTAAACAAGTTGTAGAAGGTCTGTGAAAAAATTAATCTCATAAAATAAATTCTGTGTGTGAACAAATTGGCTAAAGTTAAAGGGATATTCAGTTTTTCTGTAAATTAAACATTAGAATAAAAGCACAACAGGTTTTTCTTAAAGCACTAATCTAATCTGCTCTTTAACAAAAACTTGTGAAGGGTTATAAAAGGTTTATAAGACTCTTATCTTGGCCAGGTGTGGTGGCTCACACCTGTAATCCCAGCACTTTGGGAGGCCGAGGTGGGTGGATCACCTGAGGTCAGAAGTCCAAGACCAGCCTGGTCCACATGATGAAACCCCATCTGTACTAAATATACAAAAATTAGCCAGGCATGGTGGCAGTCGCCTGTAATCCCACCTACTCGGGAAGCTGAGGCAGAAGAATTGCTTGAACCCAGGAGGCGGAGGTGGAGGTTGCAGTGAGCCAAGATCACGCCATTGTGCTCCAGCCTGGGCAACAAGAGCAAAAACTTCATCTCAAAAAAAAAAAAAAAAAAAAAAAAATTATCTTATCTTATGTTCAAACTGATTAAAATTGGATAGATTTTAATTTTATGAGGTTTTATTAAAAATTGGAGTTGACATTAACAGTATAATAATATAAAGGTGAAAATTGACTTATTTGGTAGAAAAATCATATAGACAGCATTGTCAAATATAAAATAGTGTTTGGCTTTCTTTGGGTTGTATTTGCATAAATGTGTTATTGGTATGTGTTCCAAAATTATGAGAACCTCCTATAATTCTGATATGACTTAGTGTATGTTATCAATAGTTATAATTATTATGTGAAACTGTTATACACCACAGAAGTAACCAAATTTTCTTATTAATTGTGGCTTTAATAGTGTCTGTCCTAAAACTTTTTGCCATCTACAGATGATTATTGTCTTATGTTGATCCTCTTCAAAAGGTGGCTTATCATCAGCTTCAGGACTTTGACAGACATTCTTAAATGCAAGTTTCTGATAACTTTGGAGACTGTGAGATTAGAATAGAGGAAAAACTTTCAAGACTCTCATGGAGAGCTCAAATGTTCATGACAGAACAGGAGTTCTGTTCAAGCAGAACAGGAGTTAACTGCATGGACTGAACTAATAAAAAACTGAAGTAATCTTTTTTTAATTTTTTGCTTAAAACATTGCTGAATCTTTTTGTTTTCCAGAGCCAAGAAAACTTTTCTTTTGAGTTATTTATAGCTTTTAACAACCGAGTATACTTCTGTAAACAAAATTTGGAGCATATTTGTTTCTCTCTACCTGATTTCTCTAGAATTTGGAAACTAGTTGTGAGTATTCTTAACTTATGGCAATATAGTTATTTGCATAAGTACAATAAGAATCGGTTTTCTTTTGTAATAGGACATGATTGGAGAAATTGGTTATTTTACCAAGGCATTGTCTGGAATGGTATGCTTTCCTTTAAGGAATCAAACTTGACTTGAGCCAAGATAGAACTATTAGAAGCCCCTTGGGAAAACTGGTCTCATATCTTGTCTACAAACCATGTACAGGGTTCCTGACCTGTGGTAAGTAAAGGATGTCACTTTCTAACAGGCCCCAGAGCCCCAGGGTATCTTGGGACCTCGAGGAGAGTAGTTTACCCAACTCATAGGTATTTGAAGGTACAAACCCGTGGCTGGGCTTGGCTTTAAAAAAAAAAAGTCTTATCTGAGATTCTGTCTATGGAACAGAGTTCCATCAAAGCCAATTTAAAGAGCTTAGGTGAAAAATAATTATTCCTGCTGCACTTTATACAAGTAATCATGCCAAGTATAATAAAGCAAATCAGTCTTATCAGGATTTGTTGTTAGTAAAAATGGGAAACTGGAGAGAGAAAAAAAGAAAAATTATGTTTCAAGAACTATGGTACACCTGTTATTAGATTTTAGTCTTAGTTGTTTTTTGAGTTTGTTTCTGCAATTTAGGCTAACCTTGCTTATTGCTGTGAACCAACCAGTGATGTCTGACTGCTGCTCAGAAGAAACAAGAGGGAGGGATAATGTAAAAATCTGAATCAATATTCTAATTCTGGGCACACTGTAATCATCTAGCAACCCCATATCAGCATGGTTTCAACAGTTGGCCAGTTCATGGAAAGCCTTCTTATTTAGTTTACTTGGAATAATTTTACTTATTTTGCCTTACTGTTATAGAATATAGTGCTGTTATACTCTGTGTAGGAATGCAGGATAAACTTACTGAATGCTTTCTTAAATCAAACAATTATTAGTCTTCCAGATATCACCTTTTGTCAAAACTCAGAGTTATGAATGGCCCTCACCATACTGATGCTTTCTGACTGAGCTCCTCTCTACCCTGAACACAAGAGACCCTAATAGTTAGGCAGGAATATCATCACCCCTATTCAGCCCGAAGAAGTTACAGAAGATGAATCTTTGTCCCTTTACAACTCTCAGGATTAAGGGTTCTCTTATAAAAGGGAGGGGGAAAATGTCAGAGGTGTTGGTACCAGAGCAAATTCATCTTGAATAGGGTCTGGGCAAAATGAGGCTGAGACCTACTGGGCTGCAATCCCAGACTATTAAGGCATTTTAAGTCACAGGATGAGATAGGAGGTCAGCACAAGATATAGGTCATAAAGACATTGCTGATAAAATGGATTGCAATAAAAAAGCCAGCCAAACCCACCAAAACCAAGATGGTGATGAGAGTGACCTGGTCGTCCTCACTGCTACACTCTGACCAGTGCCATGACAGTTTACAAATGCCATGGCAACATCAGGAACTCACTCGGTATGGTCTACAAAGGGGAGGCATGAATGATCCACCCCTTCTTTAGCATATAATCAAGAAATAACCATTAAAAATGGGCAGCCAGCAGCCCTCAAGGCTGCTCTGCCTATGGAGTAGCCATTCTTTATTCCTTTACTTTCCTAATAAACTTGTTTTCACTTTACTCCGTGGACTCGCCCTGAATTCTTTCTTGTGTGAGATCTAAGAACCCTCTTTTGGGGTCTGGATCAGGACCCCTTTCTGGTAACACCCCCACCTTAAAATTCAGTGACTTCCCAATGCTCTTGGAAGGAAGACTGAAGTCCTTAATATGCCTAACATATCCTCACATGTCTGGTCCCTGTCTCATTTCATAATGTGCTTCCTCTTGCTCTCTGTGCTTCAGTCACAGCAACAAGCCTTTTTCCATGCTCCTCCCACATTGACCTTCCCTTTGAACTATTCCTTCTTCCTGGAATGCCTGGAATTACTGGAATGCTATTTACCCACACATCCCCTTCAACTAGTTATTTCCTACCTATCCATCAAATCCCAACTCATCTATGGAGTCAGCAGCCTTTCCTAGCTCTTTTCTGTCCAATGAAGACAGTTCCATTTTTTGCACCTCTCACATCATGCCTTGTTATCAAAATAGGAATTCTTCATGTCTTCAAGTGCTTCTTTGACTTATGCACCTCTACTCCTCCACTGGACTATAACTATATGAGAGCAGGGACTATGTCTGTCTTACTCATTGCTCTAACCATAGAGCTTTGCACATTGCCAGATATTTAGCAGGCACACAAAAGTTCCTCTTTACACCTGTAGATCCAGCTTCTCAGGAGGCAAAGGAGGGAGGATCACCTGAGCCCAGTGAGGCTGAGGGTGCAATGAGCCATGATCACACCACTGCACTCCAGCCAGAGCAACAGAGTGAGATCCTGTCTCCAAAAAAATAAATAAATAAAGTTACCATTTGTTGTATAAATGAATGACTTCACTAAACTCTGATGAATTAAAGAACTATTCTAGGTGCTCTAGAAAGAACTACTCTTTTTATTCTTTAAGAGTGACTGTTTTGGAGTCTGAATAATAGTTTGATTGGACAGTAGGAAATGCTTTTCATCATGAAGGGGGTTATCAAATGCATTGAGAGAACTGATTCAGAGATTGCTAGCTGTCAACATATCCCTTCTCTCCTATCTACATTATTGAGTAGCAAAGTGCCCAGCTAAAAATATTGACATGCCCTCAGCTTTCCTTAAAGGTAAGTATGGTTGGTAAGATTAAAAATAAAGTGCAAAAAAAAAAAAAAAAAAAAAAAAAAGATTAAAAATAAAGCAAAAAAAAAAAGATTAAAAATAAAGCCCCAAACAGAAGGTAGACTTTGGGTAAAATCCTCAAGAGGATTGACTCAGCTGGGAGGCATGGCCCTTTGCCTCTTTCTTCTTTTCTCCGTCTTTCTACCTGAAACATTGGCTTAAGCTCCAAAAGCCATCTTGGACTATAAGGCTCTCTTAAGAACAAAAATATGCAGTAAAAATGGAACAGAAAACCACAAGGTTCCTGGGTCCCCAGTGACCAAAACACAGCCATACATTCTTGGTCTTACTACCTGCCAGTATTTTTTCTAAGAGCAAACAAAACAAATCCTTGTGCTTTTGAGCAACTGAAGTCAGCTTTCTACCCTGCAGTCAAATACAATTCCTAATTGATGTGACAGTTAGTGAAAAGAAACAAACTCTGCCCTTAAATACCTCAATGCCCGACAAATTCCTGAAGATAAGATAGATGAGCCCAGAGTGGCAAGAATTCATCAGGGTTAATCATTTCCAATCACATCCCTAAGGCAATTATTTATAAATGAGCCAGGGTATTTGATTATCTATAAAGTATCCAGTGATGGACATTTCACCATCCACTTCATGATGAAAGGCATTTCCTATTGTATATCCAAAATTATCAATCACACTCCAAAAGGGTCACTCTTCAAATACAAAACTTAGGTGATGTTCAGACTGGCTAATAACTCAATATTAGTTAGAGAGTTTTTACTTCTAAATTCTGTGAAGAATATAATGAAATTTGCAACTTTATTTACATGAAATCAGCTCAATTTAAAAGGGCGGTTGGAGATAGCATTAAGTGAGCACTTAGTCTGTACCAGGCACTGTAGCAGATGCTTTGTATAAATCATCTTATGTGAACCTCCCAATGGCTCTGTAAGGTAGATATTGTACTCATTTTATAAATAAGGAAACCGAGGACCAGAAAAGGGAAGTGATCTGCTCAAGGTCTCTCAAACAGGGCTGGGATTTAAACACATCTGCCTCCACATCCTGTACTATTTCCACTACTCCATTCTGCTTCCAAACCAGCGATTGTTAGTATCTTGAGTGTGTGCTTGAGATCTCACTAAGTCCTATTAATGAGCAAACGCTCTTCTTCATGGCATTTATAGTAAGACATTTTTATGGGCTGAATTGTATCTTCCAAAGAGATATGTTGAAGTCCTAACTCCTAGTACCTGTAAATATGTCCTTATTTGGAAAGTCTTGATAGATGTAATCAATTAAGATGGGGTCATACTGGATTAGGGAAGTCTGTCATTCAGTGATTGTTGTCCTTATAAGAGGAAAATCTGGACACAGAGACACACAGAAGAATGTCATAGGAAGATGGAGACAGAGATTGGAGTGATGTGTCCACATGACAGGGAACATAAAGGATTGCTGGAAACCACCAGAAGCTAGGGAGATGCAAGAGTCTCCCCTAGGGCCATTGGAGGGAACAGGGCCCAGCTGGCATCTTGATTATCAGAGAACTGTGTGGGAATACAATTCTGTTGTTTTATGCCACTCAATTTGTTATAATTTGTTGCAGTAGCCCTGGAAAAATAACAGAGAAGTTAGCTGGGACTTCGGCCTGCCTTGGCTTTAGCAATAATGTATGTTTTGTTGAGTATAAAGCGAGGCCTGTGTCACATGATATGGGGGTGGTACAATGGTCAAATGGAGCTGGGAATGTGTCCAGTACTTCCTCCTGCCCCATCCAGGAAGACACTGAGAAGGGTGTGAGAGATAGAGGGTGGCAGATGGAATGAGGGAGGCAGGACCACGTGTGGTGGGTGGCTTGTGTTAAAGAACTGAGCTGGGCCAGCGAGATGTGAATAAAGAATACGTGTTCTGATGGTGAGGCAGGAGCCCTCGTTACTTGATCTAAAGAACTGAACACCTCATGTTTTTCCAATTGCCCAAAATAAGGCCATAAAAGGTAAACCAACTTGGACCTGTGTTTTGATTATGAGCATCTGTTAGGCTCGGACCAGTTAAAACCCATTGACTAGGGACTGACTCCAATTTTATATTTTATATAATGCCAAGGACATTGTTAGTAGGTTCATTAAAAGGTTCAGTTAACTGATGCAAATGCTTAGAAGCACTGGGGAGATAATTACTCAACATGTACACCCTGAAATGTATGAAATTATTAATAATACAAACCCAAGCCAAGACAATATTCTTGTTAAAAATGAAACTAAGTAGGAGACAATGGAAGTGAAAAGTATCTGAAGTTGTTTTTTTCATTACTTGGCTTACCTCATGGTGGAAGCACCCATTTCAAAATAGTTTCTAAATGTATGTATAATAAACATTTCAAAGACAATAATTGTAACAATAGTTATAACATTCTGTTAGACTAGTCACCTTCCAACAAAGCCAGTAAGCTTAAATACATAAATCTTACCAAAGCTTCTGTCTTATCAAGGTGAACAACTCATTTCAGTTTACCTAGGAACATCCCAGGTTTAGCCCTAAAGGTCCTGCATCCCAGGAACCTCCCCAGGCCTGGGGAGACCTGAACATTTGTCCCCCCGCCTCTAATAAAGAAGAGTATGGTCGCATGAGCTAGCACTAAAGGGCAGGAAACTGATCCAAAGATCCAAAAGGTAAATTCAAAGAAGAATCTTATGGGGTAAATACTGGTCCAAGGGATGAGGCTAAAACAAGGCCGGCAGGCTGAAAAGCAAAGACGAATTTTCAAGAGCACTCACATTGGCTTCTCATGACCACAGGGTTGGTTTCTTCTAAGGCGTCTCTCTTGACTGTCGGTGGCCATCCTCTCCCCGTGTCTTCACGTTGTCTCCCCTGTGTGTATCTGTGTCCTAATTTCCTCGTCCGATAAGGACACCAGTACTGGATTAGGGCCCACCCGGATTGAGGCAGGAAAATAGGGTCTGGAGGGATGGAACCTAAGCCCATTTCATGCTGACTTCCTAGAACTGAATTGAAAGGAAAATCCTAACTTTCCAGCCTAAGTAACAAAAGGATCAGACACTATTCCCTTTGCAAACCCCCATCTTTTCTGCACAGCAGATGGGAAATTGAAAGTACCTCTGATTGGTTGATTTTTGCAACCAATCAGATATTTGCATAGGAATGTGACCTTTGGAACTTCACTTCAGCCTCTGGTTGGTTGCTTTCTGCAACCAATCAGACTGATGGTGGGCCACCACTTCATTTACATGAGGAGAACACCAAGTGGCCAATGGGAAATCTCTAGAGGGTATTTGGACCCAAGAAGATTCTGTACCAGGACTCTTGAGCCCCTATGCTGGGGCCCACTCCCACCCTGTAGAGTGTGCTTTGTTTTCAATAAATCTCCGCATTTGTGGCTTCATTCTTTCCCTGCTTTATTTGTGCATTTTGTCCAATTATTTGTTCGAAACGCCAAGAGCCTGGACACCATCCACTGGTAACAAGATGACCTCGTTTTACCTTAATTACCTCCTTAAAGACCCTATCTTCAAATATAGTCACATTCTGTGGTACTGGGGGCCTAAGACTTCAACACATGAATTTTAAGGGGAAAGATACTAAACATAGTGGATGACTTCTGGGAAATACAATTACAGCCCTGAAAACATCAGCATCACCCGAAGTCATGTATGTTGGAGATTTAAGAAGACAGGCAGTTCCCGGATAGCTTACCTACATTTCATAGTATTCGTACATTCGTACGTTTCATACATTTCATTTTTAAAAAGTGAGACTAACAGGAACCACAGAGGAACTAGCACAGGAGGAAAAAAAAATAATGAACGACAAAGAATCAGTTCATTCATGGCATCTAACATTCACACTGCACTTGATAGTCTGTGAGCATTTTCCACCTATTATTTCATGCATCTGCACAACAAGCCTGCAAGCCAGGGTCCTTACTCACAACCAAAGGCCCCCACACCCAGTTCCAACCACACGGGTGCTTAAGTGCATGGTGACCATATTATTTCTTGCTCTTGGCTTTGTGCTCTCTGTGGCTCATCATAAGATATTTATTCCAGATCCCTTCCCGGTGACACATGTAGATGCTGTTTCATCAGAGGTTGAGTGGGTCATGAAGGCCAAGGCCAGCAGTTTTGGATGCCTCCATGAAGCTGGATATCACTTACTTGTTAGCATCCCTCTCTGGCAATCATCAATAACCTCTTTTCAAAAGTACCTCCTTATACAAGACTCTCATCAACTGATTTCATTATTTTTAGCACTGAAATCTTGGTCTTCAAGCTCTCTGCTCTGACAGAATGTCTGATAACCTGAGAAATCAGTTTCACCCCTGAAACTAAACTGGCCATTATTTCCTAATTTTAAATTATGACATGACAAGCCTTCACCCTATCTCTTTGTTTCTTATTTCCTTGAACTCTCCCACCCTTACCAGCAGCCAACACAAATCACAACGCAACGCAAAGCCACAGAACACACCGTGAATCGGACAGTTTCAGAAGATGTCATTCACACAATGTGCACAGAACTTCCTGCACAGCCATCTCTGTGCCCCTGCAAAAGGCATGTGGTATGAGGCAGTAAAATAAGTATAGTCTGTGTTTGGGTATGAGAGGTGGTGGGTGGGGTGTGAATACATCCAAGATATGCTTTAGGACGAAGTCAAAAGAGAACTGAGAGTGAGAAAGAAGACTGGAATGACCTCCAGTTGTCCATCCAGATCCCTGGAGACAGATCTTCATGTGCTAAATTAACTATGTCCCTTATCCTCTGGCTTCTAGATGGGCTGAGGTAATGGAAAAGACTGCAGAGGGTGGAGGGTGGGATGAGAGAGCAATTGGGGTATTTATCCTCCCCATTTCCTCCTCACCAGGCCCCAGTTTGACAATGTTGCATTCCTCTAACCGCAGTTTCAGCTCCTGCCAGGCTTCCCTCTCCAGCTAATCCTTTCACAGGTTCTAGGAACTATTCTCCCCAGCTTCTTTTGGCCTGAGGATTCTAACAGCTTCCCACATTGCTGGGCCTGCGGGGCTTCATCATTGCTTGCTGGTTTCCCTTAACTTTGCTGACACCATAGAAATAATTCTTCAGTTAAACTCTCTTCAATCACTCCTTTATACAGTCATTTACTCAGCAACCATAATTGAGCAACTTTGGTAGGCCTTGTGTCATTCACCGTAAAAGAAACAAGGATGAATAAAACTAGTCTTTCCCCGAAGAGAGTTTTGAAGCATCTTTTTTCTTGTTCTGACATCAGACCCTGCCCTCCCTATGAGGAGGGAGGGCACCAGACCCTGCCCTTCCAAACACTTGGAATTTAACCAGCCACTCCTCAGTTTCTTGTACCATGATGGCCACATGAATGAGGCTTGGCCAATTATGATACTCATCCCCTGCCACAGTGAGTGGCTCAGGGATGAGCATGTAACCCAACAATGACTTCATCTCTCACTGGTAATTTTGTGAGAGCTACGATAGAAGTTTTTTTCTTTTTTCTAAGCTTGTTAATTGTGAGGGTGATGGGTACCTGAAGCTGTTGATGGCCATGTTGGCTTCCATATTGGAGAGAACCAACTGAGAATTCGGTCAACACAGAAGAAAGCAGAGATGAGAGGTAGGAAGTGTGAGAAAGACAGGTTCCTAACATTCTTTGTACACCTTGATCCAAATGGATCTGAATTCCACCTCTGGAATTTTCAGTTACCCAAGGTATTTTGTTTATGTAATTTGAGTTAGATATCTGTCACTTGCAAACAAAACAGTCCTGAGTAGTAAAAATGGCCTCCTTTACTAATTCATGCTACACCAATCGTCCAAGGCACCAAAGACTTGTCAAGGGAAAGAATTCCTTCACATAGTCACTAACAGTATCTTTTGAGAATGGGGAGCAGGTAGAAAAGAACATTCCAAAGTACAACACACTTTGATGAGACAAGAATGTTAGATCTTAACTTTAGGGATTTTCCCTATATGTCTTGAAATTGAAAGGTATTCATTTTAACATAAGTAAACAGGAAGAGCCAAGTCCTTATCAAGAGATAATATGCCCATATCAAGATACACAACTGATCCTTGAATCTTGACATCAAGATTTTGTTCACATAATAATAAAGTTGAATTGCCATGTGCTTCTGTCAGATAATGACATTTAGGTTGATGTTGCCATTACTTAAAAAAACAAATCAGAAATAGCAATCTCTCAGCCGGGCATGGTGGCTCACACCTGTAATCCCAGCATTTTCAGAGGCCAAGGCGGGTAGATTGCCTGAGGTCAGGAGTTTGAGACCAGCCTGGCCAACATGGTGAAACTCCAACTCTACTAAAATTACCAAAAATTACCAAAAAACAAACCCTATCTCTACTAAAATTACCAAAAAAATTACGAAAGTGGTGCATGCTTGTAATCCCAGCTACTCGGGAGGCTGAGGCAGGAGAATCACTTGAATCCGGGAGACAGACTTTGCAGTGAGCTGAGATCGCGCCACTGTACTCCAGCCTGGACAACAGAGCAAGACAGAGCAAGACTCTGTCTCCAAAAAAAAAAAAAGAAAAGAAAAGAAAAAGAAATCATAGTCTCTGAAAACAAAGAGCAAAAACTGTATTTTGTCCTTTCCATTTAATACTCCCTGAAAAATAGTCACAATTTTCCTAGCTTAATGCAACATGAAAATTTGGAAATAAAACCTAAATTATTTTCATATTCCTCACTCATCAACACTTACAACAAAAGGCCTCTTTAGCATATATAGCACACAAACCAAGAAGAACAAGTTTTGTTTGGATCAAAACAATCAAATATATTGCAATTTTCTTCCTCAAATAGGAGCTTTTCATAACCAAATTCAAGGAGGAATAAATCACAAAATGTTATATCCAGATACTTTTATTAATGTGACATTAAATCTTAAAAATCCCACAGCTACTACTTTGAACAATCTTAAAGGATCCAAGTCATTTTCATGAAATATCTTGAAGAATGTTTTTCAATGCTTCCTCAATTTAATTATTTAAGCCAAAGTTCTGGAGTGTTTAGGCTTTGGGGCACAAGTGAGAGAAATAAAAGCTGGAGTTACAAGAGCAGAGCTGGGAAATGGTTGAGAAAATCGTCAAGAAACATAAAAGCTTGAGGGACTCAGAGAGTTTACACACATGTTCACAGCAGCATTGTTCACATTAGCCAATAGGTGGAAGGAACCCAAACATTCGTCAACAGATGAGTGGATAAACAAAACATGGTATATACACACAGCGAGACCTTATTCAGCCTTAAAGAGGAAGGAAATTCTGACACATGCTATGACATGAGTGAACCTTGAGGACATTATGGTAAGTGAAATAAGCCAGTCATAGAAGGACAAATATTGTATGATTTCATTTACATGAGGTGCCTAGAGTACTCAAATTAATAGAGCAGAATGGTGGTCGCCAGAGGCTGTGGGGAGGAGGAAGTGGGGAGTTGTTGTTTGAAGGGTACAGAGTTTGAGTTGGGGAAGATGAAGTTCTGGAGATGAATGGTGGTGATGGTTGCGCAATAATGTCAATGTACTTAATGCCACTAAACTGTACACTTAAAAATGGTTAAACTGGTAAATTTTATGTTATGTATATTTTATACTACGACCAGCAACAAAAACCCTCAAAAATGCTTAAAGGAACAGACAGACATGTGGGCACGTGAAACCAGTCAGGATGTGTGACAGACAGAAGGGTGGGGATTCCAGGGACCCGTGTGCATGCGTCCTCTCTAAAGAGAACACGCATCACTCAGCTCTCCGATTGCTGCCAGGCAGGAAATGGACCCAGTAGTATATGCGGATATTATGATTTTTCAGGAGAAGCCTGAAATCTGCATTTTTATAAAACATCCGCTATTTTTTTAAGTTAGCAACAAATTTTTAGAAGTTTTTAAAAAACTACAAGTCAAATAAAGGGTGTCTGCAAGCCTCTAGCTGACACCTGATTTAGTGGTGAATTAGCAGCATTCTATATACGAAGGCTGCACTGGATCCAGGGCAGAAAGCCGAGTCCTAACAGTATTAGCTTGTGCAGGGAATTATTTCCAGAGTGTGTTGCTGGCCTATGCATTCACAAAGGAAGGCCTAGGAATATATCGCAACCATAACCTTATTTTCAGAAGCTTTGAACAAGTGGAAATGGGGTATTTTATGTGTGTGTTTTGTTTTGCTTTTGTGTGGCTAAAATGAGAGCTTTTGGAATTCTTGTGTGTATGGAACAGGCTGTTCATTTATTGACCAGTGTGATAGATTCCCACATTAGTCTCAGACTAGAAATGAATGCCCCTTTGAAGAAAGGGTAGAATAATAAAGATGTGAGCAGCATTTATCCAAATTACATGAAGAGCAACTTAGCAGTATTAACACCTCTCACTCTTACAAATGGGGCTGTGTGGGAGCCTGAATTTTAAAACAAAATCAATGTTTTAATTTTCTATCTTATGGAGTTGAAGCTGGGGATGGGAGAATGACTTCTAAATAATTAAGTATCTTATAACAAACTAACATGAACTGTAACTAAGTAAAGGCAACTCTGAAACAGAACTCATAGCTCTTTTTTTTTTTTTTTTTTTTTTTTTTTGAGACGGAGTCTCACTCTGTTCCCCTGGCTGGAGTGCAGTGGCGCGATCTCGGCTCACTGCAAGCTCCGCCTCCCGGGTTCCTGCCATTCTCCTGCCTCAGCCTCCCAAGTAGCTGGGACTACAGGCGCCCGCCACTGCGCCCGGCTAATTTTTTTGTATTTTTAGTAGAGACGGGGTTTCACCGTGGTCTCGAACTCCTGACCTTGTGATCCGCCCGCCTCGGCCTCCCAAAGTGCTGGGATTACAGGCGTGAGCCACCGCGCCCGGCCCGAACTCATAGCTCTTAAAACTCATCCTCTATTCTTCAAAATAATCGATTTTATTTGTCGTGTTTTTCTTATTATTGCTATGCTGTAAATGAAGCAAATAATGTCTTTTGAGTAAGAATGTGATGTAATTCATTGATTGCTAGGCAATAATATTCAATTCATTTTAACAAATGTATATCGAGCACCTTTTCAATGCTCAGAATTGTGATGGGCACAGTAGGTAATACAAAAAAAATTGTGTCCATCCTCCTCTCACAATTAACACTCCACCCAACAATACAGCTTACATTTCAAATAGGGCAACAAGGAAAGCAAACGTAAAGCAATCAGCGCACAGACGAAGGCAGAGACTACCCTGTGGCTCCCCTTGAGTTCCACAGGGAGGAAACATTTTGTGCCCCAATACCCCTAACTCTTGCTGGGGGTACCCTTGTTAGGGCACATGTGTCAGAGCTGGCAGGGACACCAGAGGACATGGAGCAGTCTTCCACCTTCAGATTTGATATTTATTGCATAGATGAGGTATCTGAGGCTCAGTTAAGGGATTTTTCCAAAGGCACCTAGCAAGTGGAAAAAGGGTCCAGAACCCGGAGCCCAGCTTCTGAGGTGTGGCCCCCCAGCCCCACTCCACTGCCCATTGCCTCAGCAGCAGCGAGGACTCTTCCTCCACTGCAGAAGCACTTCCTGAGCTCCTCCTTCTGCACACCAGGCTCTGCCCAATCCCGCCGATGTCTGGAATGCAGTTTGTCGCATTTATGAAAGTTTAACGGCAAGATCAAGGGAAAGGAGAAAGAGAGAGGTGGGTGAGCTCTCGGTTTCTAGCTGGGCCTCACAATTCTTGTGCCTCTCAGGGGTCACTACAGGTCCAAGGCCTGGTCCTCAGCTCTGCACATGCAGGAATTTGATTTTATCAGTTCACTCGGGGTGATGAGACCCTAAGGGACCAACCCACACCAACTAAATGATCGAGGCACTGACTGATAAACCAGAAGGCCACTTTAGTATCCTGGGAAACATATTGTCAGGGGGATCCGGATATGCTTCTCTTGGGCTTTGAAGTCCTTTTGGGGAAACCAGATGAGTTAAGAGGAGACTCTGGAAAATACAGACTCAGAGGAAAGGAACTTTGGTGGACTCAGCTCCACGCCAACCTCCCAGCTGTCCCTGTGCCTTCCCTCTCCTCTACTGTCCTTGCCAACGATTGCCACGTCTCTTCTCCCTAAACACACTCTACCCCATTCTCTGCCTGTTCAAATCATATTAATAGTTAACACCTATTGAGTGATTGAGTGCTTGCTTACTATGGGATGGGCACAGTTCTAATAGTTTTATATAATTTCCCTAACACCCAATTCTCTCTTAAACAAGAGAATAATGACAGTCCATACCGCACAGTGTTAGGGAAATTATATAAAACTATTAGAAATAAAGGCTCAGAAAGGTTAAGTAACTTGCCCATAGTGAAGCAGCTAGCAAGACACCACCAGGATTCAAACCCAGGCAGTCAGACCCTAGAGCCCATGTTGGTTGTTTTTTTTTTTCTTTTCTTTTCTTTTCTTTTTTTTTTTTTTTTTTTTGAGACAGGGTCTCACTATGTCACTCAGCCTGGAGGGCAGTGGTGCAATCACAGCTCACTGAAGCCTTGACCTCCTGGGCTCAAGCAATCCTCCCATCTCAGCCTCTAGAGTAGCTGGGAGGCACTCTGCCCCCTCAATGCCTATCTCACTGTTGTTTGCAATTGAAAAACCTCAAAACAGCATGTAAAGAAATAACAACTGTTAAATATGAAAGTCAACATTACATGAAAATCAACAGAAGAGAAGAGAAACAGAAGAGAAACAGAAGAGGGGACTTTTTTAATCCCTTAAATACAAATTTTTAAATAAGTGAAAAGGCAACTGCCTGAAAATTTTGATAGGCATAAGCTGATAATTTGTTCCAATGGACATCTGGGATCATTGTAGCAGGTGGAGTAAGCAAAGAGATATGGTAGTTCTGTTAGTACAAAATTATATTTACAAACACACACGCACACGCACACGCACACAAACACATACACACAAACTGCTACTGAACATCTGCGGTCACGGAGACTCAAACCATATCCGCAAGTGTGAAGACTTGCTGGTTTAACCTCCACACGACTTCAAGTCCCTGATTATATACTTAGTTCCTGATTATATAGTTAAAAACCAATTATTTCCCAGTGAGTATTAAGATCATTGATATATACACTGGGCATTTTAATCATTAGCTAAATAAACTGAGTTTTAAATCCTAGGCACTGTGAAGGTTTACACAAAGCCTGTATGTAATTTACCAGTCATTTTAATGCCAGAACAGCTTAGATTTCAAATAGGGGGCACCTAGCAAGAGCCCTTCAAGTCTTATCCTTCTACTTGATCAAAAAGTAAAGACAAAACCATCCTGTGATTGTCTTTCTCAAAAAGTTGCAAATCTTAATAACAATTTTCTTTGACTAAATATCATCATCTTTCAGAATTATAACCTAAAAAAGGCCTAGGATGTAGGCCTACCCCTGCACTTTGGATTTCCTAGGTCTTTAAATTTGTCACATAAGAATCAGCCTGTGGTCCAGTCTGCTTTTCCTGGGCCCCAAAACCTTTATTACAGCTGGCCAGTTATTTGTAATAGACCTGAAAATGTTCAATAGTGATGTGGGTTGTTTTGCATGGACAGTATCCCTTCCCATTTCTTGTGGTACTAACATGTCCATTGTCACGGGAGACCACACTCCCCCATTCCCAGTCCATGTGCTTTAATGCATGTGTGGGGAGTGGAAGGAGACTTAAGCCCTTTCCAGGGATGGACAATGACCCACGCCTGACCAATCAGCTTGGCTGCCATGTTTGGTTGAGCAATAGGCATGAAACCAATTCAGGGTAATAAGAATCAAACCTGGAAACTTTGCTGTAACTATGGGGAAAGAGAAGCTTTCTGCTGGAATTGTTCAGTGAATAGATAAGCCCAGAGCTTCTGATGGTATCTCGAGATCATGTAGAGAGGACGTGCCTGCGGATAAAATCAATCCAGACGAACACAGAGCCAAGAGATAGATTTCTGATAATATTGCTTGAGACCTTGATCCAGGCAAACCTTTGCCTTTATAATTACATGAACCAATTAATTTGATTTTTTTTTTGTAAGCCCCTTTGAATCAGGTTTCTAACATTTGTAACCTAAGGAGATGTAGACTATATAGATACAGATATATATAGATTCTTTTAAGTAGAAACTTTGTAAAGATAACAAAAAATGTTTATCAAAGTATAAAATGAGTTTGTACCAGAGATGTTAACTTCTTGCCATGAACTACTTCCCATTCCAGTGTGCACTGCCTTTCGCACAATCCCCTCCTCAGGGAAATGGCCACTAATGAGACTAAGATAAAGAGCAACATGAAGGCAGGTAACTATTTTGCTGACCGGGCTCCAACAGCTTGTGTTGCCTGACTCAGTGAGCTGGACCAATAGGAATCTCTTGCTTATAAATTTATGCCAGGAGATGCTGAGGGAAATTGAAGTCTCATGGTACAGCCTTATGGGTTTGGTTGACCTTCAGGCGCCATATGTAAGATAAAGAAACAAGACAGGAGAGAAGAGCAGGGGCTAGTTGAGCAGAGACCACATGACCTCTGAGAAAGAAAATGGCTCCATTCCTGATTTTCCAGTCCCTTGTTTTGAACGCCATGAGGCCCAGCTGTACTTTGATTCACTGTCATGGAATCTTTTCCAGGAACAGATCTAGAATAGTGGTTAGAAATCATGGCTCCAGAGTCACCTCCTGCGTGCGACTCACTTCTCCCACTTCCCACACAGCTGCCTTAGAGAACATCCTCTATGCCTGCTCCTCCATAGTAAAATGGGAAAAATAACACACTACCTCCCAGGATGGGCGAGAAGATTCCATGAGATAATATACTCAGAACAGTGTCTGGCACATAGTGAGGTCTGAATCAATAAGAGTAGTAGTCATTGCTACAAGAACCCCGATACTCAAATTAGTTTGAGTGACATCCTAGTCCTTTACCACCAAGAGGGCCCTTCTAGAACAACATTTTTTTTTTTTTTTTTTTTTTTTTTTTTTGAGACAGAGTCTCACTTGAGTGCAGTGGCGTGATCTTGGCTTACTGCAACTTCTGCCTCCCAGGTTCAAGCAATTCTCCTGCCTCAGCCTCCCAAGTAGCTGGAATTACAGGTGTGCACCGCCATGCCCAGCTAATTTTTTTGGTATTTTTAGTAGAGATGGGGTTTCACCATGTTGGCCAGGCTGGTCTCAAACTCCTGACCTCATGTGATCCTCCAGCCTCAGCCCCCAAAGTGCTAGGATTACAGGCGTGAGCCACCACACCCAGCAGAACAACAATTTTCTAAATGGTTAAGTATAAATATATTTTGATACAATACATATAAAACTATTATCATATATTTATATACCTACAGCTATGGGTAGCACAGGAAAGTGTATATATATTAAGTGTGTATATATTAAGTATAAATATATTTTGATACAATACATATAAAACTATTATCATATATTTATATACCTACGGCTATGGGTAGCACAGGAAAGTGTCTCGGATGTGTGGACACATCCCTGTTCTCATCCTTATCCTGCACTGTGCCCTGATCCTCTAGGGTCCTGCACTGAACCTTCAGGGCTGGTTAATTTCATACACCAGGGCTGACATGCCAGCCTCTAAGACTTCTCTCTTTGTCTGCAACTGCTAGAAGCTTAGCCTCCTCTTCCATTGCAGTCTATAGCTCTAGCTATTTCTGCAGCTCCTTGTTCTTGTAGGGGAGGTGTCCTGTGTGTAATGCATGCACTCTGCAAAAAAACGCAGAGGCCATGGAATTAGGAGAGTTTCTATAGACCATTCTGTCTTTCAGTATGTAGACAACAGCTAAGTCCAACCCATAAGCCTTCTCTCATTACTCAAACCACTGTCCTATGACGCTTCCTGTGTCAAGTGGGCCCACCCCTTCTGAGGTTGGAAAGAAAATTCACCTGAGGCTGGAGGGTTTTGATTTTTCTACTGCTTTGTCCCCGTCTGTGAAAACCACACAAGTTAAGTTCACAGACTTTGTCCCTTTCCAAGTAAGTACTATTTAATCATTCTGAACTGCTGATGTATGCTTTCTAGCCCTTTAAAAAAAAAAACTGATTTTACTAAAGAACGATGATATAAATCAACTTTCAAAGACACTTTTTATTTTAGAAAATTATTTATCCACAGCCTAAATATATGTGTGTATCTATTATACATATATATATACACACACACACACACAGAAATATTCTTCAAATCTGTTCCCCAAAATGCATTATGAATAAGAGGCACACAAGAGTCCTAAAAAGGAACAAAAGTCGGAGTTCTTAAGGAAAAAGTAAGAATCTTTAACAATGGCCCTGGTACATTTTGTTTTGCATTCTTTTCTAAAAGACAATAATCAAGGAATTAAATCTATACTCCCCAAGGCCTTTCTCCCACCCTTCTGGTAAAATCAAGGTATGAACTTTTTAGTACAATTGCTACTCTAAAAATCAGAGAACCAAAATATTCTTACAGCTACAGAAGAGGGCTAAGGAAAGAAGGGCTGAGCTCATTCAGCACACTCCAAAGTCCCAAGCAAAGGGACATTCTCATGTGGGAATAAGCCACTTTTTGACTTTAGAGACGGTCCCTTGAGTTACAAGCTGATTATGTCCTAAGTTTCTTTCTAACCTGAAATGTTTAGAATTTAGAACGTATTCTCCTCTAACAGCAACACTATAAGTACTGATTTATGTCACCCTAAAGAAAGCGTTCCTGAGAAGTCACATAGTTTTGTCTTGAGGGCCCAGCCACAACTGGTATCCTTTTTTTATGGAAATGCATTTAGAGTTCCAAATAAGACATAGCGTCTCAGTGCCTCTGACCCTACAGGACTGTCACCAATGCCAAGACACCAGTGGTGGCCAAGGCCTCCGTCCTTCCCCTCACCCCACCCACGCTGACCTGCAGAGGGAAATCTCAACAGGCAAGAGTAGGGGCAGGAGGGGCTTTTCCTGCCCCTGCTCCTGGTCCCCACTTGGCCGCCAGCAGAGAAGGCAAAAAGCAGGAACTAGAGGCCAGCAAGGTACAGGATGGGGGAGGGAAGGAGACTTGGCTGAGACTTGAGCAGGCGAGCTCCCCCGCCTCAGCTGGGGACTGCCTGTGCTCTTAGCTTTCATTTCCACTGTGGGTTGCTAAGTGCTATACATAATGCAAAAGTAAATAGTTACACAGCGCAGTTTGGCATACACAAAAACACACATCAATCAACCAATGGGGGAAAAATACTCTCAAAGTTTCTAGGTTTATTTTTAGATCCTGGTTGACCAGTTGAGTAACCTAAATGCCCAAAGGAAGAGAAGTTGGGGCCGAAAAGTGTAGTTATTTAGAAACAGAGGACACTGACACCGAAGATCTCTAAGACCATCTGAGCTTATAAAATATGCATCAGTCAAGTCCTTGGGTGTTTTAAATGCCTCATGGTAGTTCTGTGAATAGGAAACAGCCTGCAATGCACTCGTAAGACGTGCTGGACGGAAAACATCCTCCTGCATTGCAATCAAGGCAGCAGAGTAGACGCAACACAAAATATTGATATCCTTTTGTAAAGGTCTAAGGACAACAGCAGGAGCTACAACAATACTAAAGTAGTAAATTCTTCAAGGAGAGGAAAAGTGTTTTTTTCACCTTGTATTTCCCACATCTGGCATAGTGCCGTGGACAGAGCGGGTTCCCAATAAATGTTTGTTAAATAGGAATAATAATAATAATGCTCCTGGAAGAGCCGTCAGTTCTAGGCAGCCTTTTTGAGATTCTCCTCATAGTGGTCAAAATAGCCAACTAAGATTAAAGTTTCAAACACAAATTTATCACTAAGAAAGGGAACCAGAAGGACAACCACAAAAACAGACAGAAGTATATAAAATAATGAACTATTGGATTGGAAAGCAGGAACAACCGTGCGTGAATCATGGAGACTGGCTCAGCCTCATCCCCTGTAAACTGAGATCGTATTTGTGGCCCTCCTACGTCACAGCAATGCAGGATCAATGAATGTGAAATCGTTAGCAGAAGCACTCTGAGCTTCTCAGACCGCGCACTCCCATGACATCCTAATATTCAAGTTCAAGGCAAAGATGTGGGGCCTGGGAAATCAGGTTATTCTCCATGTAACCACCTAATTCCAGGTAAATGCAAATTCTTCCCTGCCTTAGAAAAATACTCTCCTGATTATGGTACCACTAGTTTATAGCTGAAAAAAAAAAATGGACACATAAAAGGGATAACTTCTCATGGAAATGAAAGGGTTTTTTTTTTTTTCTAAGCCTCATTCTATAAAGGGTGATGGGCCAATTCATTAGTAAGTTAAAGGAGAAAAGCAATCAGTTTGGCCCCTTATTTCCTCCTCATCCTACACAAAAATAAATTATAGTTGGATTAAATAATGATTTTTTTGAAGGTTAAGAATGTTTTAAAACCAGCAGACAGCAGAGTAGCAAACCCCATAAAAGCACAGAGCAGGCTGTCCTGTCAGTGGAAGAAATTGCAGGGAAACATTTGCCCACTCGCCAATGTCAAACTATGTCAAATGGGCAAGTGATATACTAATATTTGGGGAAATATTTGTACCAAATGCGCCAAAGATATTTTATTATGATAAAGATCTTATGTCCACAATATATATTTTAAGTAAAAAATAAAGCAAGTTACAGAATAATATGTATACTATGACTGAGAATATCAAGCCCCCTTTGTATCTTTAAAATGAAGTGTATTTGTGTGCATGCACAAGGAGAAAGGTAGGGAAACACCCAGGCCTTTAGCACTGGCTCCCTGGGAGAAGAAATGAGCCATCAGAGCTTTTTCTTTGTGGATCTTTGTCCTGAATTGTTTCTCTTGTTATCACAACCATATATTGCTTTTAAAATTTGAAGGACATTTTTTTTTAAATTTTAACTGATATGAAAAACATTGAAGGGCAAAGAACATGTAACTGAAAATTAGGAAGAGAAGAAATGCAACTAGTATATAATAATATAAAAAAGAAATGTTCAGCCTCAGTAGTCATCAAAGAAATACAAATTAAAAGAAAGTATTTTGGATTGCCTAGGACAGTCCCTATTTCTGCCTGTCATTTTGCTGTAATTATTAGAAAGCACCCCACTTTCACTCTCAAAACTGTTCTGATGTGAACAATAAATTATACGGTCATCCTAGATGTAGCCAAGAAATATTTCTTGGCCAGTTATAATGTGCTACCTACTAGGTTGGGCACTTAGATTAGTTAGTGAAAGTATTTTGAAGTGATGATGGTCAAGGCATGGTAAAGGAAGATGAAATCGACACAGTCACACAACATGAATTGCTGTAACCCATTTGGAAAAGTAACTTGGCTTTTGCTAAAAATGTGTTAAGAGTTTTTAAATGTTCAAACCTTCCATCTATTAAATTCACTAAAACTATATCCTAGGATATAATGTTAAATGGAGAAAAATGTTATTGTACAAAAATAATAATAGCAAAAAATGTATATAAAATGTTGACCAAATGTACAAAAACTGAATGACTAAGTAAACTGAGGTATAATCCATTCAATGAAATATTATATATGCAATAAAGCATTGTCTACAAAGATTGCAGAATAAAACATAAAATGTTTGGGACATATGGTTAAATGAAAAAAATAATTTTAAAAAATAGATAAATATGACTATGTAACTAAAAAAAAAAATCTCTATATTAAGTAATGATAATAAATACCCCAAGTTGCCTTTGAATATTTGGAATAAGAGTGATTCTTTCTTCTTTCTAATTTTCTATATTGTGCATATTTTATTTTATTTTATTTTATAATACCTTACTTTTATAATTGTGGGGGCAATGATACAGAGGGAACGACACCAAAGGTCCGGGGAACATATTCTTTAAATGTCTTCCTGTTGCTTTCCCAAGAAACTTCAGAGGCTAGAATGGACTTCTGGTTCTCATTGCTTGTCCTTTGGCCTGGCATAGAAATGGTCATCATGTCTTCCAAAGGGTGAGGCGGTGGGAACGCAACATCACCGACTTCCCACATCCCCAGCCTCCACTTACAACAACTGAGAAAATTTAGATTATATGACTAAAGAGACGTGTGTGTGTGTGTGTGTGTGTGTGTTTGTGGTGTGCAAATGCGTATCTGAGTGTTGCTTCCTCTCTCCTTCCCCTATCCTCAAGGGCAGCAAGACAAACTCCAGAGCAATGGTGCAGCAATCTGCCTTTAAAAATACAATAGCAACGCAAAAGAGTGAGAGCCAAAGGAACCCCAGCCAGAGCAACACCCCAATATTAAACAGTTTTAAATAACAACAAATTAAAGTCCATCTCTCCTCTCAAACTTGCCATATAATCCAAATGACTCATCTCAGATCTCTAACTGCAGTAATTGAGGCCCTATCTCAAATATTGGAATTAGGCTAAATATCTCCCCTTCAAGCACATGCAACAGTCAGATAAATGTTCAAAATCTCTTACAGAACACTACAGTTACATACCCCACATAAATGATACATACATCTTCACAAAATTGTTACATAAACATAGGGGAAGAAAAGACCCCAAATATTAACTCTGGCTGCCTTTGAACATTTGAATTATGGGTGATAAACACAACAGTTATGTTCCTAAAACTGCTGGGGTAAATTAGAAACTTTTAATTTCAATATTACTATAAATACACCCAAGGATGTTCACCACTGAAAGAAATTCTCTGAAATGTTTATAAAAACAAAAACATTTTAGTAAAGAAAACAATGATCTCCCTAATTTATCTCTTTAGGAAATTCAAATATTTGTGATATCTTGCATGAGATTATTTTCTTAAAGGTAGGGTGCACCTGTACCTTTGATATTAAGAACAGCAGCATCAGCACTTCTATTCGTGAGATGCTGCATCTTCTCCTTGCATGTGTTATTCTACTTAACCCTCTCAACCTTCACAACAACCCCATAAGGCAGGTACTATTATTGCTTCCATTGTCACCTGAAGATTCAAGCTCCAGGGTCCTCACAGCTAATAAGTGGCAATACTAAGACCAAAACCAGATTAATCCAGCTCCAGAAGGGATGTACTTTTTCCACCAGAGAACTACAGATTGCCTCCACATTATTTTTTTATACCAAAAATATCCCTTGCCTAAGCTTGTTTTAGACAAACTGTGATAAAAACAACTGTTATCAACTAACCAAACAAATTGGCTATCAATACACATTTAGCTATCGTAAATGAAGAAGACACTGAATGACTACATCAGTTTTCAAAAAAGTTATCCAGTCCCCAAATTAGAACTACAGGAAGGAAGCTGCTATAGTTTAAATATGGTTGGTTGTCTCCACCAAATCCGATGTTGAAACCTGATCCCCATTGTTGGAGGTGGTTCCTAATGGAAGGTGCTTGGGTTGTAGGGGTGGGTGCCTCACGAATAGATTAATGCCCTCCCTGGGTGGAGGAGGGAGGGAAGTGAGTTCTCACTCTATTAGTTAGTGGAGAGCTGATTATTAAGGGCCTGACACCTCCCCCTCCCTTTCCTTCCTTTCTGGCCATGTGATCTCTGCACGTGCCAGCTTCTCTTCACTTTCTATCATGAATGGAAGCAGCCTGAGGCTCTCACCAGATGCCCAATCTTGAATTGTTACAGACATCAGAATTATGAGCCAAATAAACCTTTTTTCTTTATAAATTACCCAGTCTCGCTTATTCCATTATAGCAATGCAAAATGGACTAAGACAGAAGCTATGCATGCCCTTCAGACAATGGAAACAGAAAAAAATAAACCAATTAAGTGGTCTAGGGCAGGAAAAAGAAAGGTATAGACAGGCCTAAAAATAGTTTCCACCTTATCTCTGTTTCAATAATAGCAGATTAGCACGTATTCTCTTGGAAATGTCACCCAGGCAACCAGAAATACAAAGACAAAGATGTTCCAAAAAACACATGTATGTAAATCTATTTTTGCCATCTTTTGAGCATAAATGATCACTATTGCAAGAAAGACAATAATTAGGGGATTATCTTTTTTAAAAGTAGGCACAGAAGAAAGTTTACCCTCGTGTAAAGTAGGGTAACAAAGTATAAAGGTAGGTATCTATCTGGTAAGAGGCCTTGACCCATTGCCTCAAATTCAGGCCAACAATCTATTAGGAATATTAAACATATTTTTCCCTATGTTTTTCAAATCTCATGTTTTTATCTCATAAACCAACGGCAGACGAATACAAAATACGGTAGGCTGGCAAATTTTAAAAACGTATTTTGAAAACTGCTCAAAAATAACTGCTTTAAAAACCACTTAAGTAGAGTAACTGTTTCTTTACCTGGATTGTCTAGGACAGTCCCCATTTGTGCCTGCTGTTTTGCTGTAATTACTGGAAAGCCCTCCCCTTTCACTCTCAAAAATGTCCCGATGTGAACAATAAATTATGTAGTCGCCTTATATTTAGCCAAGAAATATTTCTTGGCCAGTTATGATGTGCTACCTACGGGGTTGGGCACTTAGATTCGTTTTTTTAAAAGGTATATAAGATAACAACAATTTCAGAACAATCTAGTTGAAAAGACAGAAATAACACCCCGAACAACCGTGAATCAATGAAAACTTGATAATCCTTGGTGTAGTCTAGGCTGTCAGTGCCTGAGTTCAGATCTGAGAAAAGTAGCGAGTGTATCCCCTAGAGGGGATCACTCCATGGAACTAAAGCTAAAAGCAACAATGCTTCTTGAGCACTTCCTGTGTGCCCGGCACTATGATAAGCACGATGCCTGCGTGATCTCGCTTCATGCTCAAAACAGCCCTGTAAGTGAAGGGCTGTCATTTGCTCATCTTATGGATGAGATGACTTCCCCAAAGTCAGGCCAGAGAATTCAAATGTCTAGCTCTTAAGCATATGTTCCCCACCACTGTAGATGTGGATGTGCTGCCTTCTGATCGCCTGTCTCTGCCAGGAGCCAGCCCGGCAGAGTCACCTGTTATCACACCCCTCAGCTTCTCTCTTTCCACCCTGCAGCACAGCAAGGTGTGGCCAAACTCTCGCCAAGGGTTACCAAATCAGGTAAAGCCCAACCAGAAAATGAAAGAGGCTGCTCTTGAATCCTACAGAGGAATCCTATTGAAGAGGCTATTGAGAAGAAAGTCACACAGGGGTTCAGGAAAGCAATGAAGGGTAATGCCGGACTCTAAGGCTAGTAATAGCAGGAAGCCATGACCACCCTAGACCTGAAGGCATAAGGGGAGGAAGTGGCTGAAGGAACCTAAAGAGGGTGGCGATATGGAGAGGACAGCTGAGATATCCAGGCTGCTTACTGCCCTTGCCCTACAGAAGAGCTGTGCGCCAACCAAGGCAGAGGAAACTGGCCTGGTCACTCTTTGGGAATTAAGGTGCCAGGTTGGCAAAAGGATACCATCCTCAGCATATATACAAAGCCAGGGCCAGTTTCATGGGCATGTGACCTGTGCCATCACACAGGCCCCATGCTCAGCAGGGCCCCACACTGGCATGAATCCTCCACTAGCACCATCTTGAAATTCTTAATTTTTTTAAACAAAGTTCCCACAGTTTGATTTTGCTCTGAGCCCCACAAACTATGTAGCTGATCCCCTGCAGGTCAAACCTTTTCTTCAGGTAGGGAGACTAAATTCTGTACGTATCACAGTATTCCGATACACGGTTCAAAACAAAAGGATCCAAAGTTAATATTAACCAGAGTAACAATGATACAGTAGGATAGGTAACATGAAGGGGCATTTTTACCTTTTTTTCTTTCCTTCCTCTCTTTTGAAATCAAACTGTAAAGCAGCTGAGAAACCAAAATTAGCTGCCCCTTAGAGAGAAACAGACCTTAATTACAACTGCCTCTCCATAGCACAGACTGAATGGATTTTGGCTCTTCCCCAGTTAATGCGATCAATGCAGACAATAAAACAGAATAATTGATGCCCTGGAGAGGACTTTTCTGATACACCTCATTGGATGGGCTACAGTCATCGAATTCTCCAGGCCATTGCCAAAGCTACTCTTTACCTTGCCTTATGTGCCCGATGTACGGAGGCCCTACCTTGGGGCTCACTGTTGAAAATACATAAATAAAAGACCCGCCGATGGGCCAATGGCATTCACAAACAGTATTTGTAGTGGATGCTTCCTGAAGCATGGGCTTAGAAACGAGTCTCTACTGCTTCTGCTTCCCTTTCCTGAAAGGCTCCAGCATCCGTAGCCTTCCTCTGAGGAATTATATTTCTAAAAGAATCTGAGAAAGCCCCAGCTGAGAAGCCCGAACAGGACCAGTGGCAGCTCTTTTTCCCGTTCACTTCCTTCAATGCCATCCAGCAAAACGAAGCCCAGAAAACATTTAGCTGAGATAGGGAACAAACTGACTTTTGACAGCCTCTTTCACTCACCCCTTTATTTCAGAAGTAAAGGATGGTAGATTTTAAGTGTTTGTTTATTTTGTTGTCTAAAGTTAGAATAAAATTTCAAATGATCAAATCAAAAGCATTTAGAAAACCTCTACTGTGTCAAGGAATCTAGAATCCAGGGCAGCAAATCAAAGCTAGGGGCACTGTCACAGAGTCAGAGAATCAATAGTTGCCGTGTATACTAACTACTGAGCTCTGTCATGGGGTGAATGGTGGCGACCCCCAAAAAGAGGTATGTCCCAGTGTGCAAGACTTTTTTTTATTTTTTTTGTGGGGTGTTGTTGTTGTTTTGAGACAAAGGCTTACTCTGTCACTCAGGCTGGAGTGCAGTGGTGTCAACATGGCTCACTACTGCCTCTATCTCTCGGGCCCAAGAGATTCTCCTACCTCAGCCTCCTGAGTAGCTGGAACCACAGGTGTATGCCAAGAGGCCTAATTTTTTTTTCTTTTTTTTTTTTTTCTTTGTAGAGATGGGGTCTCACCTTGTTGGCCAGGCTGGTCTCAAATTTCTGGACTCAAGCAACCCTCCTGCCTCAGCCTCCCACACTGCTGGGATTACAGACATGAGCCACCAGGCCTGGCCATAACCAAGCTTTAACCCCTGGAACCAGTGAATACGACCTTATTTGAAAAAAGGGTCTTTGCAGATGTAATAAAGGATCTTAAAATAAAATCATTCTGGATCACACAGGTGGGTTCTAAATCCAGTGACGAATGTCTTTATAAAAGATGCGCAGAGGAGAGACGCACAGAGAAGAGCAGGAAGCAATGTGACGTGGAGCACAGCTGAAGTGATGCAACCTCATGCCCAAGAATGCTGCAGCCCCCAGAAGCTAAAAGAGGCAAAGAATGAAGCCTCCGCTAGAACCCCTGGAGGAAGCATGGCATCTTGGCCTCAGACTTCTAGCCTCCGGAGCTGTGAGAGAATAAATATCTGTTGCATTAAACCACCATTTTGTGGTCATTTGTTTCAGCGGCCACAGGAAACAAATATAAGTTCACAGCCCCATCTCTCACCTGTGGCCTCAGCTTCACAATCTCCAGCCAGGGACTATACGAAGCCTTCCAAAGCAGCCCATTCCGTGTTCACGGTGGGCCTAGTTCCGGCCCCACATGAGTCTAATCCCTTTCCCTCAGTGCAGTGCTTTCATGTATGTGAAGAAAAGAATATAAAAGTCCATAGAGCGATTCCAGGCCAGAGAGTCCCAGCTACTGTCCTCGGCATCTGCCAGCTCATGAGAGATCCCCTTAACTTGTACCTGTCAGGGCAGCACAGACGGAACAAGTCTCTCCCTTCTTTGAACGGTATTCTCTTATGGCAGCCCAAGGTCTCACTAATGTTTAAACAGCCAGGTGACACTGTCAACTCTGTTGGCACTTTCAACTCAAAAAATAAAAAAAATTAAAAAAAAAAATAACCCACAACTTGCATCTTTTTCATGTGGAGCAAATGTGATTCAAGGACAGATTGTCACTCCCATCAAGTATATGGAAAATATTCTTTTTATCTAAATATAATAAATCAAGTATGAAATATGCCTGTTAAGTACATTATTTTTGTAAAAAGTGGGGGATCTGAGCAGGCACCCGTACCACCTATTGACAGCCAAGCCAAGTTTGTACACATCAGATTATTTCCAGAGTCAAAACACACAGGTTGGGGAAAACGTACCTTCCAGATCCAGCTGCATATACAGAAGAAATGTGCTGATTTCTGATTGTCAGTCTTCAGATTTCAGCTCCATAACCTGCACTAGCTCCCAATGTTGGTAAATCACTCAACCTCTCAATGCTTCGGTTCAGTTACCTGTAAATTGGGGATAACTAGAACACTACTTTGTGTTGGCTGCTATGGACTACAAGATAGTCCCATATCAACAGGCCTTCTTGAGGTCTGGCTCTGGCTAGTTTGGCCAACTGGGTGGCACTGGCACCAGATCAGAGAATGGAAGAGAGTGGTTGGGGCCTTATTCACCTGGATGCCTCCCCACCAGGCCATGATAGGCAGTAGTCATATTCCTCTACTGAAAACCACAGCTCCTGCCAGCAGCCCTATCCCCTGAGCAATTCCATGTTCATGCTGTCAGGGCTAGGTGGTGAAGGCTTCCATGCATTGCTGGCCACTTCTGGTGGGTTCCCTGACCTTACCCACACCTTTGTAAATAGTCCCTTCATTAACTCTCCTCAGTGACTCCCTTTTGAGCAGTTCATCTGCCTCCTTAAGGGATGCTGGAGGAGGAATCTTTCATAGGATTTATCAGAATCAATCAATACTTGAATCACCTTTAGGCATTTGCTATCATGAGTGCTATTTTTAGCAACAGTAGTCTACTTCTCTGAGGAATCCTGGGCCATGAGATCTCTCAATGCTGTATTTATGTTTCCTCCCCAAGTTCAAAACCATTTACTAGAGATAGACATAATATTTTCAGTGGTACAGATGTGGGGAAAACTATTATGTTCTGTCATCTAAATAATTAAAGTAACTTCTCTTCTCCCCGCCCCCTCCCTCTCTAATGTCCAAACCTTCTGATCATGCCATTATTACAGGCAACACCTATCCAATGGTTCCCCTCGAATGAAGTTTAAACTCTCCCACTATTTCTCACAATTCTATTCCAACCTACCTTCAAGAATGTGTTCAACATTTCACACCTACTAGTATTAAAAGAAAAAACAGAAAATAACAAGTGTTGATGGAATCCTTGTATGTTGCTTGTGGGTATGTTAAATGGTACCACCATGGAAAACAACGGATGTTCCTCCAAAAATTAAACACAGAATTGCCATATAACTCAGCAATTCCATTTCTGGGCATATACCCAGAAGAACTGAAAACAGGGACTTTAACATATCACTGTACACCCATATTCACAGCAGTGTTTTCACAATAGCCAAAAGATGGAAGCAACCCAAATATCCATCAACAGATACATGGATAAACAAAGTGTGGTACATACATACAATGGAACATTATTCATCCTAAAAAGGAAAGAAATTCTGTCCATCTTACAACATGAATGACCTCTGGCGACATTATGATAAGTGAAGTAGACCAGTCACAAAAAAGACAAATACCATTTATATGAAGTACCTGGAGTAGTCAATTCATAGAGACAGAAAGTAGACTAGTGGTTGCCAGAGGTTGAAAGGTAGGAGGAAAGAGGAAGTTAGTATTTAATGGAAACAGACTTTCAGCTGGGCAGGATGAAGAAGTTCTGGAGATGGATGGTAATGATGGTTGTACAATAATGTGAATGTACTTAATGCCACTGAACTGTACACTTAAGAATGGTTAAAATAGTAAATTTTATGTTTTGTATATTTAACCAGTTTTTTAAAAGGTTGTATTCAAGAAATATTCATTGCTTGCCTACGGCACAAAGCACTGTACTAGGGCTGCCTCAGGAAACAAAAATGCAAGACCACCATCCCAAGGAAGGGAAATCACCTCCTGCACATTCCCCCACCTGCTCCAGATTCTAGTCAATCCCTTCCCTAATTATGTCTTGCACTTTCACGTTAGAATATAAATTCCTAAAGACAGGGGACTAGATCTTATTCAGCCTATATCTCTACAACCTAACAGAATGCTGAGCGTGTAGAAACTGCTCAAGAATATTAATCAAATAGTTGAGTAAAAATCCAGGCAGAGAATGCCATGTCATTTTTCTCATGTATTCTAGCCAGTCAGAACTTAAAATTTCTTGAAGTTATATAGCTATATTTGCAGGAATAGAGAGGCTAGAGCTTCACATAAGCTCACTAAACTCACTTTAAATATTCTGCTCACAAGTAATTCTACTAAGTGCATAAACTGTGGATATCAGATGAGAACTCCACTACTTCCTGACCATGTGACCTTGAGCAAATTATTGCATGCTGCTAAGGCTGTTTCTCTTATCTACGAAGAGGGAATGCTAACAGTCCTATAGGGAACATCTGCTGCTTTGCAATCCAAAATCCAGGGGCTCATCTCTTGGTGACAGTATAACAATTTTCTGCTGGAGAAACACCCCTGCTCCTATTTCTCTGCCTCTCTCTAGGGATGAAACGTGTGACATGTGACCAAGCCCAAGCCTAGTAACATGTGGCACCCTGGTCACAGGAAGAGACACAGGACTGAATCAGTGCTGACGAGCCAAAGTAAATCATTGTGAGCAATGCTGGGATGGAGACTTCCACTTTCTGGCTGGATTTAAAGCCCAGACTATGTAAGGTCTGGAGCTCTTCCAGCCATGCTACAATGAGATGGGGCCTCAGTGAGATGGTACTAACAATGGTGCCGACTCCATGAAAGCAAACTGAGAAAAATAGAGAAATGAGGTCCTGCTAACAGTGTTTGAGGCCTGAATCAGACCATACCTGATATGTTTTCCCCTGGACTGAGGAGTTATCAGAACCAAAATCACATTCCTTTTTTGCTAAAACAGTTTGAATGTTGGGGTTCCTGACACAACAGAATTGAGTCCTAAGTAAAACATCTTCTGAAAAATTATCATAAAGATTAAATGAGGTATCCCATGTAAACCAGGGCCACATAGTACACACTCAATAAATGGCAATATCAGTGTTAAGTGCAGTGATTGTTCATTGCTGTGGTAGAAAGCTCCTGCCTTCTAAGGACTTTTAACTCATGTGCTCTATCCCTGATTTCTGTCTTCATTATCCACAAATGATGTTATCTAGGCTAGGAATGGTGAAGACTATTTCCTAATCCCATTCCCTAGCAGACAGACATCACTAGCTGACCACAGCACACTTTCTTGCTGAGCCCAGACCCAGCCTTGGATTCCTATCGGACCCAGCTTTCCAGGCAGCCACTACCAACCAGATGACATGCAAAATGAAACCAATGTGTCTCAGCTTCACTGCAATAGTTGGCAAAATGTTTCTATGAAGAACTAAGTAGTAAGTATTTTAGACATGGTCTCTATCACATGTTCTTCTCTGTGTTTTGTTGTGTTTTGTTTTTGTTTACAACCCTTTAAAAATATAAAGCTCATTCTTTGCTCTCTTGCTTGTACAAAAATCCCTGCTCTAGAGCTTTGAAACCAGACTCTGGGGCTGCCTCAGGGAAGCAGCAGTTCTTATCTTCCTGTGCAACTTCCTGGGACCCCAGGAGTTGGAGAGTTTGGAGTGGGTGCCTGAGTCATAAAAGCACCCTCTGAACATATTGAATAGTCCGAAAAGTAACAGAAGAGCTTTGGTGACTGGAGGTTTCCTGTTATCATACCAATACCAGGCGATCTGAAATTCACACTCTGAGGGATGCTGTAATTCAAGGAAAAGCTATAAAACCCATCTGTGTTATGAACTTCACCTCTGCCTCCAGAACCAATTCACCGCACAACCCTTTAAAAAAATTGGACCTCCATCCCCTACAGCCACGTCTGAGATGCCTGACCTTTTCATGAGGGAAGCAAGGAAAGAGAAGGGTTCAGATCATTACGTTTCATCATTGTTAGTCTGCCCCTCACCATTAAAAAGACACACCTCGAGGGCAAGGATCAGATCAGTTTCAAGACAGTATGCCACATTTCTTTTGACCAACTCTTGATTCCTTAGTATTTCCCAAGGTTTTTTGTTGTAGAGTGTTAGATATAAAGCTTGGTTTGGTCCTCCTCTCTATTATTCTCTGTGCTTGATTCTGGCTTTAGTGAAAAGGACTGGATTGTGTTTGACTGGTGTTTGTTTATTCATTCAACAAACATGTACTACAATCAGAATCCATCTCTTAAGGCACTTGCAGGTAGGAAGACAGATACATAGATAACAGTGCAGAATGATGCAAGGGCTATATCCAGGGTAGCATGGCAGCATGAAGCAGAGGCACCTCTGGGAGAGGGAGTGCCATGCAGCCTGCTGGAAGGCAGTGTGGCAGCAGCTGAGCTGCAAAGAATGCATAGGAGTTGACCAGACAAGGAAGGTTGGGGAGAGGATAGATGCTGAGACTCAGTGGCATGGGCAGAGGCTACATGGCGGGGGTGGGGGGGTGTCGGGGGGAGGCTTGGGAGATGAGGTTAATGAGGAGAGAAGGGTGGGACCAGGAAAGTGCCTGGAGTCTGAATTCTATCCTGAAAACCACAGAAAAACCTCTAAAGGAAATTAAGCAGAATGACTGGCTTAGATTTTTGTTTTCAAAATGAGTGTCCACGGTTTGGAGAATGGACTGGAGTGAGATGGTCCTGATTGGGAGCAACAAGCTCAAAAGCAATTGGAACAATTCAGTCAAGAATTGCTGAGAATATGAACTAAGTCAGTGATAGCAGGCACTGAGAGAAGAGGGCATATAGCAACAACAACAAAAATAATAAGAGCTCACATTTATGCAGCACTTACAATAAGACATGATGCTTAGTGCTTTCTGGGTATTAACTCATTTTATCTTCACAGTAACCCTGAGATAGCTTTGTTATCTATTATCAACCTCATGCCTCAGATCAGAAAACGCAGTAGAGGTTAAGTAAGGACCCCAAGATCCAGGAGCTATTGGTGAATGAGCCACAGCTCAAACCCGGCTGTCTGGCTGCAGAGCCCACACTCCTAATGTCCATATTGGCAACTCTCCTAGTACAGTTACAGACAGAGGGTCTTAAGGACTGGACACTGAATGGTTGAGACAGGGGAGACTCCAGGACAATTTCCAGAGATCTGACTTGGGTAGGTAAACATGTGAATTTCAGTTTTTCGAGCCTCCTCCCCTGAAGCTCCTCCCCAGATCTGTCCTTGCCCCGCTAGGGCAAGTACCCACACTCCCACCGTCACACCACACCCCCTCTCCTTTGCAGTCTTTGCATCACGGCCTTTGGCCATAAAACACAGGGATCTCCCAATTGGAGTGAAAAACTTCACAAGCATTTCCAATTAGGTCTGAGAAACCCGACAGCAAACTCTGCTCTTGGTAATACAGTGGCTTAGGTTTATTATTTTCAAATCAGCCAGAACTGGGGAAACTTTGAGCGAGCTTGTGTGGTTTCCCTCTGAGAGAGTGAGATCTTGGCAGCCTACTTCTGTGTTTCACCGTAGCTGCCCTACGGAACAGAACATAGACCTTCTTGCGGGGCTAGCATGTAAGCACAGAAGCACACACAGCCGCCTCGCCTGCAGCCTCCGACAGACCGGCAGGAAGAAACTAACCCTGGCAGGAGCTCTGCAGAGAGCCAAATGGCATTCTTTCTCCATGCACAAAAGTTAAAGCAAGCATCTGCAGCATTAGGGAAAAAAAAAAAAAAACTTGTGTATTTCCTGCGGACAGGGAGACCTCCTGCCCCTCCCGGGCTGATACAACCCACTTTGCACATCCTGCTTCTCTGGGAGCTAAAAATAAATCGGTATGCACTGAAAAACACTCAAACACATCTCCCCAGCACACCCTTTCCGAGTCCTCGAGGGCAAGGACACGAATCTTTCAGGTCTTGAGTCCGAAACGCAGACTGTTTCCTCGTCCAGGTTCAACCAGCGCCTTTCGACGTCTCCCTCGGCCCCCTCCCCAGACGCCCACGCCTCGCACCCGCCTCCTGCGGCCTTTCCGGGCAGATTCCGCAGGCCCAGGATCCAGCGGATGTCCCGGACCCCCGCCCCGGACTCCGGGGCGGGATGCTCCAGATGTCCCCGGGCCGCCAGGCTCACTGGCGCCCCCTTCCGCCCAGCGCGCCCCATCCCGCCCCATCCCGCCCCATCCCGCCCCATCCCGCCGGCCCCACGCGTCTCTGCGCGGCCCTCTGCAAAGTTGCTCTCTCCTTTTCCGCCTCCCACCCTCAGGGTCTGTGATTTTGTTTTGTTTTCCCTCAGAGGCATTGGGGGAATGACAGAGGAATTGACAGGGTGAACTGCACCCAGGAGGGAGCTGCTGGAACCAGGTTCCCAGGACCGAGCGCTCCTCGAACCCACCCCTGCGCCCGCGGCGCCCCGAGCGCATAGGTCCCCCCAGCAGCCGCTCCCGGCGCCGCCGCCCCCGGCACACCCGCCCCGGCTGCAACTCCGACTCCGCTTTGGCTCCCGAGAAGCGGAGGGAAGGCGCTGCGACTCACCGCCTCGGCCGCTCCTGGCGTCTGTGTCGCTTCGGGCGAGGCGGCGGCAGCAGCGGCAGCGCCTTCCCTCCGCCCGCCTCCCCCTGGACAGCACCGTCGCCAGCCGCGCCCCCCTCCCCAGCCTGGCTCGCCGCCTCCCTCCTCTCGGCCGCAGACCCCCTCTCCACTGCAGCCCCGCAGGCAGCCTCTCCGGGGGTGGGCTTGACCGCGGGGATGCAGGGGGGCCAAGATGAGGAGCGGGATTTGCAGGTGCAGTGGACGCCCCCGCCTTGCCCTGGTACAGCCACCAGGCGTGTCCCCACTGTGCCCCATAGTCCTAGCTCACCGCCCAGGCCTCTAGCCAACCTGCACTGCTACTTTCCGAGGGGTACCATCTGTTTGCCTCCTTGGGTCATGGGAGGTCAGATTCAGCCTAGAGCACCTCCTTCGAAACTTCTATTTGAGTGGGGATCCGGGGTCCCTACTCTCCCGCAGTGAAGTTCAAGGGAGGCTTGGAAGGCAGTTGAAAAGCTTCTCAGGTGGTCTCCTCTGGACTCTTCATGCCCACAAGGTGGGAGGGGGCTGCTTTCGTCTAACCAGTGCTTTCTCTACCCAAAGCCTTCTGTAAACTGTCTAGGAAAGGCTTAACAAAAAATCCAGAGGAAGACATCTAAGGGGCCCCTCTCCTGCCCTTCCTTCCTCCCCTCAAATTTTTCATCTCGTGTGGAGATAATGAGAAGCGAAATGTCTTGTCAATTCATTCACCCAATATTTATCGAGTGCCTGCTGGCTGCCAGCACCTGTTTCCTGTCTTGCTGTGTCGTCCACTCATGGCCTCTCAAAAAGCCACTGTAACTAACTCCTTGTGCTTGTCAACCCCAGTGACATTCCCAGAACCCGCAGAAGGTCTCAAGAGCAACTCAACTTCATCAATTTAAGAAGTTGCTGGTTACAAATAACAAGGCTGCAAAGGCACCGTGACCTGGCCTTCCTTGTTATAATGTTTGCAAAATCTTTTAACATGACTGGTTATAGAAAGGACAGTTCCATTGAGGTCCAGACAGCTGCCAACTCTGATTTAAACATCAAGTAAAAGGTTGATCTAATCAAAAGCACCCTTTCCTAGCTCTACTGGTTGCTTTCAATTGAAAAACAAAAATTATCTGAGAGGCCGTTAAACCATTATCAAATACTAAAACCTTTGCTTGCATTGGGTGAGCAGGTTAGCCCAGCATTTCCTTTCCTGGACATACAGGAAGAGAAATGCTGGACTAACCTGCTCACCCAATGCAAGCAAAAATTTGCATTGGAAAGTTGGATTTTTTGGTTTTTCGTTTTTTTCATTTTTCTTAATACTAGGCCCCACTCCAAGAGAGTCTAATCCTAATTGTTAAAAAAATTCGGGGTTCAGGAATGTCCAGCTTTGTATGGGTATTTTTTTCACATGGGCCCCAGGAGACTCTGATGTGCAGCCAGGGTTGGAAACCACCATGGGATTAGCCAATCATCAAGCAAGGCCTCAGGCAACAGAACCCAAACCCAGGCAGATGTGATGCAGTGAAAGGTCTACACAGGTGTTGCAAACTCAAATGTCCCTAAGGGATAAAAGCAGGTGACAAAGAAGTAACTTAAATGGTTATACAGAGACAAACTGAGAATGGCACAATGGCCCTGAAAAAGGCGGCCTCATTTTTCTACATGGGAAAAGAAGGTCCAGTGTGGCCATCAAGTCGGAGTATTTTATTTTACTTTGGTTTGGTTCCCCCTACCCCCAAGAGAAGCCAGAAGTTCACATTTAATGCGAACTCTTCTAATTTTAAAATATTAGCAACTTATTTTTTAAATATTTTATGTGCTCTATAAGCCAAGACAAAAAGAATCTGTAGGCCACAAGTGGTCCCCTGGTCATCGGTTCATCACCTGCAGTCTGGACAGACTCTGTGCATAGGCAGCAGTTAGGAAGGTGCTTGGGGTGGTATACCTGAGAGAGGGTTGATTTTAAAGTCCACTTTATCTACTTTTCTTTATTGATGTGACTTTTCTTTAATGATCTCTACTGTTAAAAAAAAAAAAAGAAAGAAACAGTTTTGCTGAGGTATAATTCACACATCATACTATTCACTCAAAGTATGCAATTTAATATTTTTTGCATATGCACAGTTAGTTGTACAAACTATTACCATAACCAATTTGAGAACTGATTTTCATCACCCCATAAAGAAATCCCATACCTGTTAGCACTCACTCCCTTCTTTCCTCAACTTCCAGTGACCACTTATCTATCTTCTCTATATATAGATTTGCCAATTCTGGACATTTTATATAAATGGAATGATACAATATGAGGACTTTGTGACTGGCTTCTTTCACTCAGTTTAATGTTATCAAGGCTCTCTCATGTTGTAGCATGCATCAGTACTTTGTTCCTCTTCATGAACAAATAAGAGATCATTGTATAGCTCCATCATATTTTGATTATCCATGTATCAGTTGACAGACATTTAGGTTCACTTTTTTACTGTTATGGATAATGCTACTATGAACATCTGTGTTCAAGTTTTTCTGTGGATGTACATTTTCATTTTTCTTGTGTGTGTGTGTATATATATATACCTAGCAGTAAAATTGCCAGATCTTGTGGTAACTCCACATTGAACATTTCGAGAAATTGCCATACCTATTCCCAAACCAGCTGCACCATTCTACATTCCCACTAGCGCTATATGAAGGTTCCAGATTTCTTCCATATCCTCGACAACACCTGTTATCTGCTGCTGAAAAAATTATACCATCCTAATAGAGGTCCAATGGTATCTTTTTTTTTTAAATTTTACTTTAAGTTCCGGGATGCATGTGCAGAATGTGCAGGTTTGCTACGTAGGTATACATGTGCCATGGTGGTTTGCTGCACCCATCAACCCATCATCTAGGTTTTAAGCCCCACATGCATTAGGTATTTGTCCTAATGCTCTCCCTCCCCTTGCCCCTCACCCCCCAACAGACCCCTGTGTGTGTTGTTCCCTCCCTGTGCCCATATGTTCCATGTGTTGTCATACAATGGTATCTTATAACATTTGATTTCCATTTTCCTAATGGCTCATGGTGTGGATCATCTTTTCATGTTGGCCATTTATATAACTTCTTCACAGAAATGTCTATTCAGATCCTTTGCCCATTTTAAATTTGGTTATTTAACATTTTATTATCCAGGTGTGAGTTTTTTTGTGTATTCTGGATGTAAGTACCTTATCAGATCTATGATTTGTCAGTATTTCCTCCATATCTGTGGGTTGCGTTTTTATTTTCTTGGTGGTGTTCTTTGAAGCATAAAAGTTTTCCATTTTGATGAAACACAAATTATCTATCTTTTCTTTTGATGCTTGTACTTTTAGTGTTGTATCTAAAAGGCTTTGCCTAATTCAAGGACATAAAGATTTATGCCTGAATGTTGGGCCCTCCTTTTTTTTTTTTTTTTTTTTTTTCCCAAAGACAGAGTTTCACTCTTGTTGCCCAGGCTGGAGTTCAATGGCGTGATCTCGGCTCGGCCCACTGCAACCTCTGCCTCCCAGGTTCAAGTAATTCTCCTGCCTCAGCTTTCCGAGTAGCTGGGATTACAGGCGCCCGCCACCACGCCCAGCTAATTTTGTATTTTTAGTAGAGATGGGGTTTCACCATGTTGTCCAGGCTGGTCTTACATTCCTGACCTCAGGTGATCCACCCGCCTTGGCCTCCCAAAGTGCTGGGATTCCAGGCATGAGCCACCACTCCTGGCCGGGCCCTGCTTTTTTAAACGCTCTTTCAACAGTGTGGTATTGGAAACTGGGAACACTGAGACAACTGGCAGTAAGTCTACGGTCAGGGCCTCCCACCTCAAGAGATCTCATTTGCTGAGACAGTTCTCTCACCACCTCATTTGGTCAACTTTGGGCACTGAATGGCAAGTTTGTGTCAAGCAAGCAACTGAATGTATAGATTTTAGACTAGCCAGTCCAACAATGGCAAGTATTCATTCTAAGGGACTCCTATGTGCTTAGAGCTGCTCTAGGCTCTCAGGATATAGCACTAAACAAGACAGGTTCATGCTCTTGTGGGACTTATAGTTTAATGAGAGAAAAATAAATAGAGCACATAAGACACATATTAGATGAGTGCATATGTCAATATTCACATGAATGATTGACGGAACAGCTGAGGAAGGAGCCACGCAGAGGAAACATAGTGCAAAGTCTCTAATTTGAGGATAGGTTGGGAGGAAATACACAGCTTATTCTGGAATCAAGGAAATCAGATGTGGCTAGAGCTTGGTGGGGGCGCCTTTGGCTGAACTCCTCAGCAAGTAGAGCCTGAGCAAAAGGTTAGGCATGAACAGTACCTAAGGAAGTGAAACCACAGGGGCGTAGGACTGAGAGAAAAGGGAAGTGAGTCAGGAGAAGAGGGAGAGCAACCACAAGGAAGTGCATTCTGTAGCTGGGCATTGCCACTTGAGTCTGCAGGAGCACCATGGGTTGGTCAGGAGGCAGTGTGGGGGCATTACTGAGAGTTTAGGAGGGATCCAAGAGAGAGGTACTGATCTATGGTCTTCAGAGAAGCAATGTAATGCTTCTGAAGCTCCAAACATCTGTCAGTAGTGAAGGAAGGCTACTGGTGTGGTTGGAAGAGAGAAAACTTACTGGCAGGCTCCCTTCTCCCATTAGTTAACTTAGCCCTCCTAGGTTGCCTGTGAGTGGCCACAAAGTAGCTGCCTGGACAACATCAGGGAAGTTCCAAGGTGGAAGGCAAGGCATATGACAGGAGGTGAGGCACTGCTGGGCTGGCTGTATCTGAGAGCACCCTGAGGGACTGGGAGCAGCAGCCACAGTGAGCACTTCAATCCAAAGTAGTAGCAGAAGTAGTAGCAACCTGGCCTCCTGAACGCAGTGACAGTACAGACCACTGCTAGGTTCGCTCTAGCAAATTGGTGCATTATCATCAATCTTACAGGATGCATAAAATGAGTTTAATACAGTGGAAAAAAGGGAGAGTAAAAAACAAGATCACAGAGTGTCAGGGCCAGACCATAGACCGTTTTGCAACTCAGGATCAAGAACATAACATTTATTCTCAGTTGGAATTTATTCTAAGAACAATGCAAAGTCATTGAAGGCTGTTTTGCAATTTATTTTTTTAATTGACAAACAATAAAATTCACTTTCTTAATAAACAGTTCTGTGGGTTTTAATAAATGCACAGTTGAATAGTCATCACTTCTATCAAAATTCAGAGCACTGTCACCCCTCCAATAATGTGACTGCCCATTGTAGTGAAGCCTTTGCCCTAACCCTAGCCCCTGGCAATCACTGATGTGTTCTTTGCCTCTGTGGTTCTTTCTTTTCAAGAACGTCAGATCAATGAATCATATAGTATGTAGCCTTTCAAGTCTGGCTTCACTTAGCATAAAGCATGTGTTATTCATTTGTGTTGTTGAGTACATCAATGATTTATTCCTTTTTATGGTATGAATGTACCATAGATTATTATTCATTCACCAGTTGAAGGAAAGTTAGGTTATTTCCAGTATGGGGCAATTATTAATAAAGCTACTAAAATAGTTGCCTACAGTTTTTTGTGTGAATAGAAGTTACTATTACATTTGGTCAAATACATAGGACTGGCATTGCTAGATCCCATGGTAAGTGTATAACTATGACATATATAGATAAACTATATATATCAAAAAGACAGAAAATAACAGATGCTGGCAAGGATGGGGAGAAAAGGGGAATGCTAATACACTGCAGGTAGAAATATACATTAGTACAACCACTATGGAAAACTGTATGAAGGTTCCTCAAAAAACAAAAAATAGAACTACCATATGATCCGGCTGCTGGGTATATATCCAAAAAAAAGGAAATCAGCATATCAAAGAGATACTTACACTTCTATATTTACTGCAACACCATTCACAATAGCCAAGGTATGGAATCGACCCAAGTGTCTGTCAATGGATGAATGAATAAAGAAAATGTGGTATATATACACAATGAAATATTATTCAGCCAAAAAAAAGGAATGAAATCTTGTCATTTGTAGCAATGTAGGTGCATTTGGAGAACATTATGTTAAGTGAACTAAGCCAGACACAGAAAGACAAATACCACATGTTCTCACTTACATGTGGAATCTAAAGCGAATGAACTCATAGAAGTGGACAGCAGATGGTGGTTACCAGAGGCTGGGAAGGGGAGGAGTATGAAAGGAGGCTGGTTAATGGGTACAAAAGCACAGCTAGATAGAAGTAATAAGTTCCAGTGTTCGATAGCACAGTAGGGTGACTATAGTTAACAATAATTTATTGTATATTTCAAAATCATTAGAAGAGAAGATTTGAAATATTCCCAACACAAAGAAATGATAAATGCTTGAGGTGATGAATATCTCAATTATTCTGGTTTGATCATTATATGTCATATACCTATATTAAAATAACACATGCACACCATAAATATGTAAAATTATTATGTATCAATAAAAAGGAAACTGCCAAACTGTTTTCAAAGTTGCATTCAACAGCAATATATGAGAGTTCTGGTTATTATTTTTAAAATTTTATTGTAAATTGACAAGTTATAATTGTACATATCTATGGGATATGAAGTGATTTATGAATTATGATTTATGAATACAATGTAGAATAATTAAATCAAACTAATTAATGTATCCATTACCTCAAATATTTATCATTTTTTGTGGTAAGAACATTTGAAATTTACTCTCTTAGCAATTTTGAAATGTATAATACACTATTATTAACCATATTTGCCACAACGTGCAATAATAGATCTCAAAAGAAAAACTTACTCCTCCTAGGACTTCATATTCTTTGACTGTCATTTCCCCCTTCCCACCCCCAACCTTGATAACCAGCATTCAGTTCTCTGTTTTTATGAGTTTGATTGTTTTAGGTTCTACATGTAAGTGAGAACATGCAGATTTTGTCTTTCTGTGCCTGGCATATTTCACTTAGCATAATGTTCTCCAAATCCAACCATGTTGTCATAAATGACAGGATTTCCTTCTTTTTAAAGGCTGTATAGTATCCTATTATGTATATACTTGTATAGCACCTTTTCTTTATCCATCTCTGTTGATGGGCATTTTGGTTGATTTCATGTTTTGGCTATTGTGAATAGTGCTGCAATGAACATGGAGGATACAAACATCTCTTAAACAAGTTAATTTCAAATATTTTGGGTAAATACCCAGAAGTGAGTTTGCTGGGCTATATGGTAATTCTATTTTTAGTTTTTAAAGGAAACTCCATATAGTTTTCCATGATTGTACTAATTTGTATTCCCACCAACAATGTACAAGGGTCCCCTTTTTTTCACTTCTTTGCCAATACTTATTTTTTTGTCTTTTTGATAATAGCCATTCTGATAGGTATAAGGTGATAGCTCACTGTGGTTTTAATTTGCATTTCCCTAACGATTAGCAATGTTGAACATTTTTTCATATCGCTGTTGGCTATTTGTATGTCTTCTTTTGAGAAATGTCTATTCAGGCCCTTTGCTCATTTTAAAATCAGATTATTTGTCTTCTTGCTATTGAGTTGTTTGAGTTCTTTATATATTTTAGATATTAATCTCTAATAGATGTACGGCTCTCAGATATTGTCTCCTAATTCATAGATTGTCTCTTCATACTGTTGTTTCCTGGGCTGTGTAGAAGCTTTATAGTTTCTTGCAATTCCATTTGTTTATTTTTGCTTTGGTGGCCTGTACTTTGGGGGTCAAATCCAAAAACTCATTGACCAGACCAATGTCATATAGTTTTTCTACTATGTTTTCTTCTAGTAGTTTTATAGTTTCAAGTCTTATGCTTAAGTCTTTAATTCCTTTTGAGTTGATTTTTGTATATGGGATGAGATAAAGGTCCAATTTAATTCTTCTTTATGTGTATATCCATTTTTCCTAACACCATTTATTGAAGGGACTATCCTTTGCCCATGTATATTCTTAGCATCTTTGTCAAAAATCAATTGACAGTACATGTATAGGTTCATTTTTGGCTCCCCATTCTGTTCCATTGATCAGTGTGTCTATTTTTATGCCAGAACCTCGCTGTTTGAATTATTACTTTGTAGCATAGATTGAAAGCAGATAGTGTGAGGCCTCTAGCTTTGTTCTTTTTGCTCATGATTGCCTTGCCTAGTCAGGGATTTTTATTTGTGTCTGGTTGTAAATGAATTTTACTTACCTTTGTGTTGTGCATTATTCATTCTGAGACCCAAGTGTGCTTGTGATATGATTAGCCATCATCCAGGAAAACTTAGAACCCTCATACATTGCTAGTGAGATTGAAAAATGGCGTAGCCACTTTGCGAAAGTATTAGTTCCTCAAAATGTTAAGCATAGAGTTACAATATGACCCAATATTCCACTCCTAGGTATATAAAAATAAATTAAAGTATATATATTAATCAGGATCCTCCAGAGGGACAGAACTAATCAGCTATATGAAAGGGAGTTTATTAAGAAAAACTGGCTCACATGATCACAAGGAGAAGTCCTGCAATAGGCCATCTGCAAGCTGGGGAAGAAAGAAGCCAGTAGTGGCTCAGTCTGAGTCCAAAAGCCTCAAAAGCAGGGAAGCTGACAGTGCAGCCTTCAGTCTGTGACCAAAGGCCTGAGAGCCCCCGGCAAACCATTGGTGTAAGTCCAAGAGCCCAAAGGCCAAAGAACCTGAAGTCTGATGTCTAAGGGCAGGAGGGAGGGAAGGAAGCACCCCGCACGGGGAAAACAATGAAAGCCAAAAGACTCAGCAAGCCAGCTTATCCCACCTTCTTCCACCTGTTTCATTTTAGCTGCACTGGTAGCAGATTGGATGGTGCCTGCCCATATTGAGGGTGGGTCTTCCTCTCCCAGTCCACTGACTCAAATGTCAGTCTCCTCTAGCAACATCCTCAAAGACACACCCAGAAACAATACTTTATCAGCTATCTAGACATTCTTCAGTCCAATCAAGTTGACACCTAGTATTAACCATCACAGCATATATCCACACAAAAACTTGAACATAAGTGTTCACAGCAACATTATTCATAATAGCCAAAAAGTGGAAACAAATTAAATTTCTATCAACTAATGGATGGATTAAAAAAATGTGGTATATCCATACAATGGAATATAATCTAGCTATTAAAAAGTGAAGTACTGATACATGCTACAATATGGATGAACCTTAAGAACATTATGCTGAGTGAAAGAAGCCAGTCACAAAACATCACATATTGTATGATTCCATTTATATGGAATGTCTAGGACAGGCAAATCTATAGAGACAGAAAGTAAATTGGCAATTTCCTAGGGTTGCAGGGATGAAGGGGAAATGGAGAATAATAGCTGTGGCTATTAGGTTTCCTGATGGGGAGATGAAAATGTCCTAAAATGCATTGTGGTGATGATTGCACAACTCTGAATGTATTAAAAGTCACTGAATAACACACTTTAAATGGGTGAATTGTTTGGCATGTGAAATATAGCTCAATAATGCTGTTTTCAAAAAAACATGTAAATAACCATAAAAAAGCATTTTCAAACTCTACACTCCTGATCACTCTAGCCTAAAACAACGCTTCTCAGTCTTTAGATCCATAGAATCACCTGGGTGTCTTGTTATACTGCAGGTGGTAATTCATTACCTCTGGATTTGGGCCTGATATTTGCATTTCTAACAAGTTCCCAGGTGATGCTGATATTTCTTGTCCAGGAATCACACTTAGAGTAGCAAAGGATGTTTGAGGCATTTTCCTTTCTGGATGGCATACCAAAACCTCTGTAACAGGAGAAAAGGCTTAGGGACGGGGGCTGATCAGTAGAAAAAGTTCCCAGCTGGTTTTTATGCTCTCTAAATTGAACATGCCATTTAGCAGAGGTTTGAAAACAGTTGGCCCAAAATCTCATCAGAATCACCTGGAAGGATGGAGCAGGGGTGATGGTGAAGCAAGAGAGATTGCCTGGGCCACAAAATTTCAGATCCCTATACCAGAGATCTGTCCCTGCATAGACTGGATAGGTGGGTACTTTGAGTTGCCTCTCTTGGAGAGAGTAAGGGGATGTATCTTCTGTGTGTTTTAGAATTAGTATTCTTATTAATAAAAAGTACCCTCACCCACCCCATAGACAATTCTGTTATTCAGATAGATTTGGAGCCCACCAATGTAGAAGCCTTCTTTGCTCCCTTCTGGATCTTAAATTCTATGAGACAAGCTCCTTTATTCAGCTCAGTTACTCTGTTTTCTGTATGACATGCATAATTTAGGGCCCTCTATCTATAGGAATCAAAGCTTAGTACATACTTCACCAACCATAAGGTCTACTGAGAGAGACTCACACATAAACCTATGTTACATTGCAGGGAAAATGCTCTAATATTCGTATGCACTTGCTTGAAGGAGAGATCTTCACCCTGAACTCTAACTGAATCCATGGTGCCTTAGATCAAAGCTACACCCCATATAGCCACCTAGAAGCCAATCTTTTCTGAATTTTGCCCACAGAAGAGTCTTCCTCTTATGAAACCTCAGAATTTGTAGACTCCCTTTGAGATAACTTAAGCCTGACATCTTAATTAAGACTTTGGAATTTCCCTTTAGATCTCTTCTTTCCCCTTCAGTTTACACACTCTATAAAAGGAACCTATTTCTTTTAAATGTCTCTTCCTTTCAAGGATGATTTCCATTCAAGGATGATCATATCTCTACACCCTACATCTAGATTATGGTTTCTTTCCTCCTACATGTGTATTTAATAATATCTCTTCATCTGATTTTAGCTTGTGCTTACTAGCTAAGGATATGTTGACATACCCACCAAAGTCACAACTTCACTGTGTGGAGGGGAGTAGAGAGGTTTTCATTAAAAACGATTGTTCACTGTCATAGCACAGTACTACTTCAGTACTACTCTTCATCTCCAAAGCGTGGATGTGAAGAAGCAGACCAGTAATGTTGGCAGTGACAGCTGATCAGTTATCTTTTAAATTTTCTCATGAATACTAATTTTCTAAAGCAAACACTTTTCATCAATTAACATTTGTCTTTTTTTTTTTTTTTTGAGACAGAGTCTCGCTCTGTCACCCAGGCTGGAGTGCAGTGGCATGATCTTGACTCACTGCAGCCTCCATCATTGGGATTCCAGCAATTCTCCTGCCTCAGCCTCCCAGGTAGCTGAGATTACAGGCGTGCACTACCACACCCATCTAATTTTTGTAATTTTAGTAAAGACGGGCTTCACCATGTTGGCCAGGCTGATCTTGAACTCCTGACCTCGGGTGATCCTCCGCCTCTGCCTCCCATAGTGCTGGGATTACAGGCGTGAGCCACCATGCCCAGCCAATTAACACTTTTAATAATAATAATTAATTTGATAATTTTGTTTAATCTTGAAAGTATTCCATAAAAGACAAATGGTAGGAGGTCCTAGAATTTTGAAGAACATGTTGTGGGAGAAAATTATACAACAGAGACATTTTTACCCATTAACTTTTATTTGTCTTATGTTATGAAAAGACTACGGATTTTTTTTACTACTAATAGTAATATATTTCAGCCATTTCTTGGAAAGCCTCTTCTGTATGAAGCATGATGAAGTTACAAAGATCCATAAGCTAATTCTCCTACCCTCAGGGAACTCTGTTTAATAGAGGAAAGAGACACATAAACAGATGGTGACATTATATTAGATTGGTGCAAAAGTAATTGCGGTTTTTGCCATTAAAAGTAATGGATTGCACCGACCTACTAATTCAGAGGTGTGCTATGGTCAGAGAAGTGCCGCTGTCTTGAGGGTTCACAAGAGGGGTCTCTAATCCAGATCCAGATGAGCGAGTTTCTTTGAGTCTAAAATAAAAATAGCTAACACTCAGTGCTTGCTGTGTGCCAGGCACTCTTCAAGCATATTGCACACATTCGCACATTTAATCTTCACCAAAAATCCACAAGGAAAGTATTACTATTATCCTACTATCAAATGAAGCTTTTTAAAAAGGTTATTGACTTGCCCATGGTCATAAAGCTCTGTGGATGCTGGGTTGGAATCCAGCGTGAGGTCATTAGTATAATAACCTCTCAGAGATGTCCACATCATTATCCCCAGGCCCTAAAGGAGTTAAATTAAGAGTTGAAGATGGAGTTAAAATTGCTAATCAGTTGGCCTTAAGTAGGAACATAAGCCTGTGTAATCCAGGTGGGCCCAACACATTCATGAGGGTCCTTAGAAGTACAAGAGGGAGCAGAAGAAGCAGAGGAAGACGCAAACCACAGAAAACAGAGAGAGATGCAACATCACTGGCTTTGGAGATGGCAAAAGGGGCCCAAGAGTCCAGGAATGGAGATGGTCTCCTCTAGAAGTTGGAAAAAACAAAGAAACAGGTTTTCCCCTAGAGCCTCTGGAAAGAAAACTGCCCTGCCAATATCTTGACTTTAGCCTAATGAGACCCATTTCAGATTTCTGACCTCCAGAACTGCAAGATAATACATCATGTTGTTTGAAGCAAGCACGTTTGCAGTAATTTGTTACAGCACTGATAGGAAACTCATGCAAAGGCCCAACTCTTTCTCCTTCCAGTGGATAGGCTGAATTGCAGAACCTTCTTCCTGAGTGTTAAGTTAGAAAAAATGTAAGCTGATGCATAGCTTGGAAGATTTGGCCCAGAACTCCTTACTTTATCCTTATCTACTCTGCAAGTCACCACCAGCCTTTCACTCTCACACATTTCCCCATCCCTTTGGCTTTTCTCAGAGTATCTTTGATTCACTAGAAGGATTCGTGGTCTGATTTTCTAGCAGAATATTGCCCAAAATGTCACAGAATTATAAGCACAAGGCATTATCAGAAAGGGACAGTACTTTCATTAAACACTGTGACAACTCCTATCAGCCAGGCTATCACTCCTGCACCCATCACACCTGCTCCTGCAACTTTTGTAGAATGTGGGAGGAAGCCTAAGTATTAGATTGGTGCAAAAGCAACTGCGGTTTTCACCATTAAAAGTAATGGCAAAAACCACAATTACTTATGCACCAACCTAATAGTGACTTGACAGTAAGTAGAGATTTGTTGCACTCAGTGATGCCCCCAACACGTAGTTGGTCTGGTTCTAGGCAAGGCAGTCTAAGGAGAGGAGAGTGCCTTGAATGTTCAGGCAACTGCCTTGCCTACAACTCCCCAAGAATGAGCGAAGGGGAGAATCCAGCTCCAGGCTATAGGAGATCATTTTCACTGTTTCCTGTAAAGCTGCCAGAGACCATGAGAGCAAGTGAAGAGAGAGGCTTCTTCTCCCTGCTTACATGGGCACCAACCCACTGATCATTTTATCATCTTTGCAGTTCATCTCCCAAGCCTTCAAAACATTCTCTAGGTCTCTTGTATGTGGCACTCAGAACAAAGTGCAGTTCTCTGCAAAGATCCTTCTGACAGGCAGGCTGAAGGTCCTGGGCACCAACCTTGAGGCCATACAGTGTGCTGGAGTCTTGAGAGCTGATTGTTGAGTAGTCAGGAATTTTGCAAGCCACTGGGAGCATTTACACAATAGAATTGGACAAATGCCACAAATCAGGATTTATCCCCTCACCGTTCCTGCCCCCACAGCTGATTTCTCAGGACACCACCTGGTAACACTGGCTGTATGCATGGTGCTTATTTATTTGCTTTTGAAAGCCAGCAGGACAAGTAAGACTGCCATTCAGATTGCAGGCCATGAGGACGTAAAGACAGGCCAGTCCACCTTCAGAAAAAATATAGCTCCCACGCCCAACACTGGCTCTATAATACAATGTAGATAAAAACACAATGTGTTACATTAGCAGGGCAGACAGGCTCACTGAGTTTCAGAGGAAAGAAAGAATATTTGCTGAAGATCAGGGGCATCTTCATGGAGGAATTAGTTGGAACTTTATTTCTTGTTTTACCAAT